>NC_092805.1:99682420-99899920 GCF_040954645.1 Diabrotica undecimpunctata | reverse complement strand
TAAATTTTAAATAGGAATATAACAATATATATATATATATATATATATATATATATATATATATATATAAATGAGTTGCTCATTTCATTTGATTAACAATTTTTTTCCCAATAATAACAAATTTATAGGGCTTTCAAAAACAAATATGATATGCAATACAAACACAACTCTTATGTCACAAATACTTTGACTAACCTTTAATGTAGGCTCTGTGACGTTTTCCGACGGACACCTATTCTCCTTCACTGTGTTATCACAAATTGTCTCACAAAGTTCTCCAACAAACGTGTTCATCCGATTCTGCAAATCTACTTTGTCCTTTAGGCAGATTGAGTCCTCAGTGCTGTTTGACAGTTATTGTATTGTTACAGAACACCATACTGGTACGTCACGAGTGAGGGGAGTAGGCAGATTAAGACCCCGAACTTAAACGGAACCGTAACTCATGATAATGGCTTCAAAATGGATGCCGAAACGTCGAGTATTAAATTCTCAACGCGGTTCTCCCCGAGAACTTATAGTAATTTTCCTATATATATATATATATATATATGTATATATATATATATATATATATATACATCAGTCAGTAGGAAAAAACTCTATTTCCACTCAAAAAGCGGAAAAATTCTCCCATCTTCTGGAGCATTTATTTTGAATTAACGAACCACAGAGTGACAAACTAAGAAGGACAGATTTAATTCTAAGAGAACTCAGAAGTAACAAGACCAGAGAAAAATTAAAACAACTCTTAATAAATTAACTTCACAATTAAAATTAACAATCATTTTAATTGCAACTTTTAGAATAAAGGTATCTCTCAGGAAGATTGCTGAAGTGGTCGTGGTCCACAAGCATGAAACGAACTTTTATCTCATGAGACCTCAGTTAGGTAAAAACTATTTGAAAATTAACTCCTTAAGAGATTGAAAGCAAGAGATCTAATATTTACCCATCACTTTTGTATTGCTAATAGACACTCGGCTAAAGATCAGGAGTAATCCAGTCTAAGTAGAAGATTTATTTTAAATTTTAAACTACTACGTTAGCCTTTTTGTTTTTTGGTCAGGGTCTAAACCATCGTCCGATAGATCATTCACAGTAAAGTAAATGCAATTCGGCCATCTGGTCCACTTGTCTATCAAACCGACTTAATGATAGTAGGGGAAACCAGAAAAGAAGTGACAGACAAATTGTAATATATTGCAAATAGCTATTAATCGGGTCCATGACTGGACTGTACAAGGAGATGGCGTATTATATTAAATGAAACAAAATTAATGAATATAAACTTTATAACTAGAAATTTTCAGAACATTCTAGTTAGCATAAATAACAACCAAAGTTCATAATCTAATACTGCAAAACATGTTCTTAGAGTTAATATGAGATCAACGTGAGGCCATCCAGCGGCTAACATGAGACCATCTTTGATGACTCAAATCAAATATTACGAAGACTTGAAGACAAAAGTGAAATGAGTACTGCATGTATAACTATGGTAGACATAACTTATAACTATAACTTTAAACTAAATGGTAGACATTGCCCATTAGTCTCATTGAACATATTGTAATTAATAAGTAGTCTCATTAAGCATATTGTAATTAACAAGTGTAATTATAATATAAATGTAATTAATATTTAATTTAATTAATATCACCGATAATAAAATATAATGTTATTAAACTCAGTGGTCTTATATGGAATAAAACTGGAATGTAGAAGGTTGATGTACGGCTATAGAAAAGATATTAAACCATGAACTGAACAATTTACTCATTGACCGATTAAATTAAAACATGACAATGAAAACATAAATACTGTTTATGGCTGAAAACGGAAATATCATGGCTGTATACTTTGAGACTAATTTGACAATATGTTATATAACACACAGTGAAGTAAACTATTAAGAAGTCGGCTCAGAACACTGGATACACACTTGACTCGAAGGCACCGTGACTCAGTCGTTTTAGAGAGAGCAGTATCAAAGGAAAAAAATAACTTATAAACATAGGAGAGCAACTGGATAAACAGGTTGCCAATTTAAGAACTTAGATTCAAATGAAGGTTATAACATCTACTTTACATCGCTAAATTTCCGCAGTCTATGACACAATTCCGCTTAAACTAAGGGAACAAGAAATGCGCCTAAACCACCTATCTAAGCTAGAAAAAATTCGCATCTAAATGAGTCAACCTCTGCATGGGCGACATCCCAATGAGATCAGCCAGAAATATGTCGATAATGCAGCATCGACCTATTGGTTAACATCAGGAAACATGTTTCTCAAGAGAGAGGTTGCCATTCAGAATCAGGTTACTACAACTAAAAATTACTTGAAATATATTGTCAAAGACCCTCAGTCCAAAACGACAAATGCCGATATGGATGCCAAGCCCAAAAAATCATCCAACTTCTTATCGGGAGCTGCAAGGCGTTTTTCGGTACTAATTATAAAGAATTATTTATTATTCATAAATATGTAGAAAATATTATTCAGCAAGAACCAGCTAACAAACTTGGACTTCTCCAAGACGACCATCTGCCTTGTTATCAATACAACACTGACAGAATGCTTGAAAACGACAACTACAAGCTATACTGTGACCGCTCTGTGCTTACAGACTAACCAGTGGTAATAATAGGCTGGATCTCATACTGTTTAATAAGTTTAGTAGGCAAACAACACTAATTGATGTGGCGATACCTAGCAACAATAATCTGCTTGTTAAATTTAACGAAACGATCGCCAAGTACAGATCTAGAATCACAAGTAAGGTGGCAAAGGAGAATGAAAAGTACTTATGACAGTGGCTATTATTTTATCAACTACGGGAGTCGTCCGAATAACCTCCTAGAAAAAATAAAAAAGCTGGCTAAGTAAACATATGTATATAAGACCATACAAAAAGTTGTATTACCTACACTTAACGTCCAGATAAGTATGAACATTTTTGGGAGATACTCTGGCGTATCAAGTCACCTAGGGCTCGATAACACGGAAAGAGTCCCACCAGAGCTCAATCACTTTGATATCGTAGATATCTGGGATGAGCGAATTTTCACCTTAGAGGAAGTATAAGCCATATGGTTAAATCTGGATATACATTGACTAAGGGTTAAGATATTATATACTAAGTATTACGTCGTAATATTAGATCTATTCTGTTTAGATGTAATCGGTAATTAGATTTTCTTTAAATGAATAAAACATGCAGCTTGACTGACTGTCTTATATAGATGAATGAATTATGTACTCACAACTGGTTGGCTGGTGGGTAATCGAATTACGACGTAAGTACTTTGACACTGTAAAATTCTCTATAGAGGTTGTGATGAAATAAAAAAATAAAAAAAAAAATATTGTGCTTTTTCAAAATACGTGTCGTAATTAAAAATTAATTTGATTACTAAACCGGTCGAACTTGGGACTCTGTTAAGCAGTAAAAGTAGTAAAAACAATTGCTGACACAAACGTTACTTCCTCTTTAGCAGCAGACAAAAATTAATAATATTTAATTACTATTTCAATGGGAATAAGCCACAATTAAAGGTTAAAGTACGTTTATTGACGTTTCAATTTCCACTTCGAAAATCGTTCTCAAAATACAAACATTAATAAATTTACTACTTTTACTACTGTTACTTTAAAATGCCACAAGAAAATAGCTTCAGAACAATAATAATATTTTTTGGAAAATTTCTATATATTTATTTTGACAAAAGACTACCTAAACAAAATAACGCTTTTAGATCGGGATAATTATAACGGTTGATCTTTTGACTCGGGATAATCAGAATATAGCGGTGCTCTTTGCGGTATCTTAAAAAGGGGTTATCAAAAATAGTCTTAAATAAGTATCGAATAGAATATTGTTCTAAAGCTATTTTTTCTTGTGGCATCTTAATGCAATTATATTTTTATTGGCAATTAGCCAAAATTTAAGTTAAAAATAAGCTTATTTTTGACGATTTCCACTTCAGTAGTCATTATCATTAGAAGAATTTTTCTTCTTCTAATGAAGAGAAAGAAGAGATAGAATAGAAGAGAAGTAAAAAAAAAACAAAATTTGTTTAATTTATTATGTTGTATTTTGAGAAAGATTTCCAAAGTGAAAATCGAAACGTCAAAATTAAACTTATTGTAAAATTGTGGCATATTTCCAATAAAAATAGTAATTGCATCTAACGTGATTTTTTATTACTGCAGAAATTTTGCATAGCGGTCTCATAAAATAATATCTTGTGGAATATTTTCGAAGAGAAAAAAGTACTATGCAGGATATCTCACAAAATTTAGTAAAATAAAAAGAAAATAACTTGTAACGTGAAGGGTTTTTGACAAGTCACAATGTAGATCTAACTATTTGCAGATCATTAAATAAAGAAAATCATTATAGATGAATGATTGGATATTATAGAGAAATATCCAATGTAGACAGACAGTCACAAGAAAAAAAAACAGGATAAGGATATATTTGATTATATTAAGAATATAATCGAATAATTAAAATTGCGAAACCAAAAACAGTGCAAAAATATTTTTAATAATCGAAGACCAAATTTTGAGTATGGCGTACATATCTTTGTACATAAAGGTCCATTTAAAATATATTTTAAGCAAAAATATAGCATTTCCAAAGAAAAAAGAAATCATTACTACTAATATTGTTCCGAAGCTATTTTCTTCTGGCATTTGGATATTATTGTGGTTAATTGCCAATAAAAATAATAAATAACATGTACACTAATTTTAAGAGAGTTGTCAAATTTTGCAATGAATATTGCACAAGAAGAACAATACGTATTTGTGTTATTACATATTTTGTTGTCTAGGTGATCATTTTTGTCAAAATTATGTTCTGTAGAATCTAAAAGAAATTCCCTTCATCTCTAAAGCACTTCCATATTTTTTTTCTTAACTGAATCCTTAACAAATTCATATATATTGAAACTGCTTCAGCATAGCAAAATAATCTATTAGGATTTATTCCACTCACAATCAATTGTTCCCCACTGTGAAAAAGAATCATCTGTTAGGTTTAAAACATCAAAGAATTTGTACGTTGTAGGGGGTAATTACATTTATAGGACTACCTACTGTTCGTCGATGTCTATAAACCTTTGTGAATAGTAACGAAGCGGATTAAAGCATAATGAGTCGAACACGCCAAATAAAAATCAACCTCGCATACAAGTGTGAACGAGAGTCTGGACAAAGAGGTCATAAGGGATTATGTCAACACATCCTGTTTACTAGTGTTTATTAAAAAGCAAATACAAATATATAGACATACATGATACTAATTACACTGAATTTGTTTAATTTAATTATTTACTTGTAATTTTACTGTATAAGGAAGGTTTTAACTTAGTAACTCACTGTTTTATACACACAAATAATTTTGTTCTGAAGCTATTTTCTTGTGGCATCTTAATGCAATTTACTATTTTTGTTGGGAATAAGCCACAATTTAAGCCACAGAAGAATATAGAAAACTAAATGAAAGAATTTCAGCGGATATTAGAAGAGATATAAGAAGATATAATACTAATGTAATTACTCAAACAGTAGAAAAGAACAAAGGTTTAAAGATAATGAAAAGAGAACTCACACAAAGTAAAAAAGAAATATACAAGCTAGAAGATAAAGACGGAAAGGCAACAACAGATAAACAAAACATTCTGAAAATAACTAGAGAGTTTTATAAAGACCTCTATACCAGCCAAAGATCACAAGAAAATTTACCGACACGAGTAAAGACTCTCATAAATCAGGGATCGGAAATACTTTTACCCATTATTGTGTCAGAAGTAAGATCAGCTTTAAAGGAAATGAAGAACCAACGATCGCCTGGTGACGATGGACTCGTTATTGAGGCAATAAAAGCAGGAGGAGAAATTCTATTAAAATCAGTAAGCGAACTGTTTAATAAATGCTTACATGCGGGTACGATTCCTAAAGACTGGAACAATGCAGTGATAGTCTTGTTACACAAAAAAGGTGATATTACTAAATTAGAAAATTATAGACCCATCAGCCTCTTGACACATATGTATAAACTCTTTATGAAAATCTTAACAAAGAGACTAAGACCTAAACTAGATTTCTATCAGCCCAAAGAACAGGCAGGCTTTAGGAGAGGATATGGCACAAATGACCATTTGCACACCATAAAGATCTTAATTGAAAAATGCATCGAGTACAACATACCACTGGTTCTTGCATTTGTCGATTACGAGAAGGCTTTTGATACTGTAGAGTTTGAAACCGTACTGGAAGCCCTAAATCAAAGCCGAATAGATTACAGGTACACGTCACTAATCAAAAACATCTACGAGAACGCTACATCAAGTATACGACTACACGAAGACACAGAAAAATTCAGCTTAGGTCGAGGAGTAAGACAAGGAGACAATATTTCACCAAAATTGTTCACGGCAGCTCTAGAGTCAATATTTAAGAACACCCAATGGCAAGATATGGGCATCAATATAGATGGAGAAAGATTAAATCATCTGAGGTTTGCAGATGATGTCGTATTAATCGCAGATAACTTACAGGATACGGTTTCTATGCTACATTCGCTTAAAAGTCTGTCTGAAAGAGCAGGATCAAAGATAAACTTTGAGAAAACTAAACTTATGACAAATCTCGTAATGAGTGGAAATATAACTATCGACAATAATACCATACAACAAACAGACACTTACAAATATCTGGGACACGGTATCAAAATAAACAGAGACAATCAAACAAATGAAATACAGAGGCGAATAGGCCTGACATGGGCAGCATTTGGCAAACTAAGCCATATTCTAAAAAGTTCAATTCCCATGTGTCTCAAGCGAAAAGTTTATAACCAATGTGTTTTGCCTGTACAAACTTATGGAGCAGAGACTTTAACACTCACGCAGAAATCTGCGAATAAACTAAGAGTTACACAACGAGCCATGGAACGTGCAATGCTGAATGTGAGCCTCCGAGACCACATAACAAACCGACAAATCAGGCAAAGATCAGGAGTTCAAGACGTCATCGAAAGAACCACGAGACTTAAGTGGAACTGGGCAGGATACTTAGCCAGAACACAAGATGGACGATGGACAAGACGAATTATGGAATGGAGGCCCCGAAATTATAAAAGAAGCCGAGGACGACCACCGACTAGATGGACCGACGACATAAAAAGAGTAGCGGGAAACTGGCTACAAGCGGCCCAGTGTAGAGAACACTGGAAAGAACTGAGGGAGGCCTATGTCCAGCAGTGGACGGGATTGGCTGATTGATGAAGCCACAATTTTACTTTAAAATTAAGTTTATTTTACATTCGATTTTCACTTCCGAAATCATTTTTAAAATACAAAACAATGTTTTTTATTTTGATTCATATATTGATTGTCTGTAATAGTGAGTTTTAAAACAAAAAGACTGAAAGTTCACAAATTGCCAGTCAAAAAAGCATGTTTTTAAACGGCTGTTCGCGAGTTACTCCAAAAATTTAGATTTTATCGGAAAAACTGTTTTGATATAAAATATAAAAGAGAGATTCGGTTTTTATTACTACTCTAAACTCAATATTAACAAAGTTATTGCTGTTCTAAAGTAGACTTGTATTCATCGAATACAAAAATCCAAACATTACTCCACTCAATACCACTCAACCTCTAAAAATCATGCGAACAAGTCAAATTTTGCTGAGAATGTCAATTTTGGGACTCCAAAAAGATGCAAAAAAGTTTACCACTTTTACCTCCCGGCTTCCTTCTAAAACCGCCCTCCGTTAGGAGGAAAACCCAAAAAATCGATTTATCAAAAATCTGTGCGCCGTAAACAAATATTTTAAATAAAAATGTAGCTGAGATAATTTTGAACAAAAATGTTTATTAGCACTTTTTCTGTAAAATGTACCGTACGTTCATAACGGAGACCATCGTTTCGTATCCTCGCCTAGAGCATAGCCGGTCACTGTGAACGCTCGCATCTAAAATATGCATTTACTTTATCTGGCGATCGATAATATGGTACGATCCTATGGTCGGAGCGAAGGTAGGCGCCTCGTTGTGAGCGCCCACTTAGAAATCATGCTTGAAGGTGATTTTCATTTGAGGCTTGAGGCATTTAAAATATGCCTAAAAGCACTAAATTTAAACTTTCACAATACAAAAGCTTTATTTTGCTTTAAAACCTACAGAGTGGTGTAGATTAATTTTTTTTAACTCCTTCGTTTTAAAAAGGGTTGCGCTGAAAGGCATGCGAATACAAACTTTAAACAATCATATCTCGTTCATCTTTAGTCCAGAGAAATAAAAAAATCTAAATTATTAGTAAAAGATAGCTGTTGTTTTTTGTATTATAGTTTTTTTCTGTATCTTTTTAATTGTTTAGTTATTATGAAAAAAGGGGATTTTTTGAGAAATTCGGAAAATAATCTCTTCTCTTTAATGTGGTTTTTTTTTAAGTAAACCTTTTTTACCAGTTAAACTTTTATAATATAATGTTTATAATATATGTTCTTCTTTTTATGTTGACATGACTCTGTCTGTTTTTTAATGTGCTTCCAGTAAGTTGTCGCTCCATCGTTTACGTGGTCTCCCTACTGATCGTCGTCCTATTGGGAAACTGTCTCTTGCCGTCTTTACCACTCTATTTGATGTCATTCGGCTTATATGATCGTTCCATTCTACTCTTATATTTCTTACCCAGTCTTTGACGTTCTCCACCTTGCATTTACGTCTTATATCTGTACTTCTAGCTCTGTACCATAGTGTTTTACAATTAATTTTTTTAAGTGTTTTCATCTCTGCAGTTTCTAACATTATTTTTAGTCTTCTCTGCGTCAGGTCGTGTTTCTGCCGCGTATGTCATTATCGGTCTGATGACTTTTGTAAATTCTGCCTTTTATTTGTTTTCCGATATTTCTATTTCTCCATATTGTTTTATTCAGATAACCAGTGGCTCTGTTTGTTCTATTCACTTGATCTTCCACTTCCGTTTCAAGCTTTCCGTATCTAGATAATGTGATACCTCGATATTTAAACTCCATCATTTCTTCTATTATCTGACCTTACAGCTCCAATTTACATCTTAGTAAATTTTGCTGTTATAACCATGCATTTTGTCTTTTTTGGAGAAATTATCAAATTAAATTTTATAGCGGTTGTATTAAATTGGTGCAGCATACGTTGTAAATCATCTTCACTCTAAGAGAGTAGTGTTGCAACGTCTGCATAGCAGATTATTTTTGTTCTTTTTCTCCCATTTGGTATCCTTTTTTAGTTCTTTTTTTTTTTTTTTTTTTTTTATTTTGTCCAGAATTAGGTTGAACAATATAGGACTCAGGGAATCTCCCTGTCTTACCCCATTGTCAGCTTCAATAGGGTCAGTTAGTTCTTCTTCTACTTTTACTTTTATGGTGTAGTTTTGGTAGATATTTTCGATCGTTTTGATTACTCCTAGAGGTATCTCTCTTGCGTACAATAAGTAAATAACGTCATTTAGTTTGACCCGATCAAATACCCTCTTAAGGTCCAGAAAACATAGATACGCCGGTTTATTGTATTCTAATGATATCTCTTGAACTTGCCTCATTATAAATATAGCGTCAGTGCATGATCTTCCCGGCCTAAAACCTTGTTGTTTTTTGCTGATGATATAAATTCATTCAATTTATCTATTAATACTTTGGTTGTTAATTTTAGTGTTGTATTTAATAAATTATTTCTTCTGTAATTTTCCGAGTACGATTTGTCTTCCTTTTTGAAAAGAGGTTTTAGGATGCTTGAACTCCACTCTTGAGGAATTCTGTGTTCAGGTCTGGTCCTCCGTGTACTTTAGGATATATAAATGACGTAGATTGTAAATGAACAACCAATAGTCTCAACAAGGTTGGTTTTGGCAGAGGTGAGTTTGTTATTTTTTGCGTCACACAAAATGTAAGCGGGCTTTATTTTAGTTATAACTTCATATATATCCTAATTTTCATGCAAATCACTTTTATCCGTGATTATTTAAAAGGTATTTGTAAAACACTTAAAAAAGTTACTATAAGTTTTCCATGAAAAACTTACTGTTTTTCCGTTATTTAACATTATATGTTTGTATTTTTCTACTATATGAATAAAATATACTTTCGAACAGCCATAACTTTGTTAGTATTCAGTGTACTGTAATAATAAAAAACTGATCTCTTTTTTTATAAGCTTCATTTTATATCCCAACAGTTTTCCTAATAAAATCTGAATTTTTGGAGTCATTCGCTAAAAACCGTTTAAAAATATGCTTTTTTGACGTGTAATTTGTGACCTTTCAGTGACAAAATACTCTCTAAACTCCAAAAATGCTTCACTACTTTAGCGACTACATGTTTTTTTTTGGATAAACTTTTTCCACACCCGAGTTGATATGGTAACCACCCCCATAGAAAAAGCACATATTGCCATAGTAGAGGTAATAAGCTGGACTCTCTCGAGAGAGTGTACATTAAATTATCACCAAGACGATGATTGTAGATTTCATCAAAGAAGTCGAAGAACAACAACAAATGCCCGAAGAACCAGAAGAGATAATCACACCTACATCTGGACCAGACGAAATTTCAAATAGAGCTGTGAAGTATCTATCAGCAAGAGCGATAGGATTTTTAACCAACATATCGAGTGCAATACTTAGATACAAGTTCTTCCCAAATTAACGGAAGGAAGCCCACCTTATCATGATTCCGAAGCTAGAAATGGATACCCTGTTCCCCAAAACTACAGGCTAATAAACTTACTTTCAGAAATCAGCAAGATCGTTGAAAGCGTTATATTAAACAGACTACACGCTAAAACAGACAGGCTAGGACTAATCCCAGAAGCTCAGTTCGAATTTAGAGCAGAACACTCCAGCGAACTACAAGTACTTACAGTGACAGAATATATAACAGCTGGATTTAACGACAAGTAGTACACAGAAGCAGCCTTCCTGAATGTTATCAAAGTCTTCGACAGAGTCTGTCATAAAGGACTAATATACAAAACAAGAGGATACAGTGAGGCCATAACGAGATCGAACTCTTCGTACTTGGGCAACTAAAGCTTTAGGGTTCAAATAGTACAAGGCCGGTCCACGCACAAAGCTCCGGAGGCTGTAGTGCCACAGGGGACAGTCCTGTCACCCCTATTATACACAATATACACCGCAGACGTTTCAAGATCACCCGGAATACTACTCAGCCTTTATTCAGATGACACAGCAACTGCGACTAAACACAGAAACTTATATGTAGCAGTCAATAATCTACAGACAGCATTGTATGGCACAGAAAAATGGAGGCACACGCAATCATGTTTAAAAAGAAAAGAGAAAACCCAGAATAACAGCTGATAGCGCAAAATAATCACATTGAACCGAAAAGAGAAGCGAAATACCTAGGAGTCGTTATGTATCAATTCTTAACATTTACACAGCATGAGGACACAGCTATCTAGATGCACCCAACAGCAATAGCCAGAGCTGAAATAAGAGGACTCACAGGGAAAAAACGCAAACTGCGCATAAAGACGAAAATGAGACCAATAAACAGCATTATACTTCCAATAATCACCTAAGCGTCTCTCGCATGGGGACGCATAAGTAATTCAAATAAAAAGAAAATACAAGCAGCGCACAAAACTGCAGAGAAGCGGTAAATGTACCCCGCTACGCAGCTTTAGAAAACTGCAAAAGTAAGGGTGATAGATGCAATTACAGAAAAAGCCAGACTTAATTTTGCAGAATTAGAGAATCATTCGAGCCCGATTCTGCGAGAAATAATAAGGTTTGACCCGTATATGAGCGCATAAAGTCTTGATAATTCGCAGCTCTATTAATAGAAGGAACCCCAGCATACAGCACTGGTAATTTTAATAATGATGTTTATTTTTCAGGACACCCTTCAAAACAAAAAAAAAAAAATACAAAAAACATAAAAAAACGGCCTCGGCCACCAAAAACATTAAAAAATACTTACAAAAGAGGCGAAATTCAACCAAAAAAAAAAATAACAAAACCCAAAAACCCGAGCACGAAGGGCCCACATACTCGAGCGCCGAGTGGCCCACATACTCGAGCGCCGAGTGGCCGATTTTGCGTAGCCCAGTAGCAATAGCAGGAAAAAAGCATTAACCCTAACCTACTTTGAACGGCGTAGGATATCGCATGTCAGTTCTTGTAGTCAGACTTCCACACAATACGCACTTTGCGAATAATGAGCTCCTATCTCTCATCAGAGTGCTATAAGGTGAAAGATGATCTGGAGCATCGAGTCTTGGCCGACTGTGTATATATTAAAGACGAGCTGATTTATTAACGTAATGGTAATGGTAATTAAACCCATCCCGTAATATATCGATGGTTTAGTTCTAATGAGTAACTAACCGATGCGATGGAATACACTTTTTGGTACAATCTAATGTTCACCTATTTTTGCTTGCCTTATCCCAGCATGAATCATATCCATGGTATCTCCAGAATATTGATTTCTACAGCAGTTAACTTCCTTTTTAGCATTGATGTACACTAGGAAAGCTATAGATTCTGACTCTAAATAGTATTTAGATATACAATTTAGAGATGAACTGAATGAACACTTGACTATGCAAAACTTATGTTTGTTTTGTTTTTTACTTTTAATTTATTTGAAAGTCAAAAAATACAATTTATTGCAAATGTTTTATTAACATACCTACTAGCAATATCAGTAAAAAATAACAGTAGGAAAGTTTTGAGGAACAAATGTTATTTATTCTATTAAGTATATCTAGATTAGTCTAGAATATTATATAAAACTTAGATATATACAAACATAAAACAAACCTTTGACATAATAGGGATTTATTTTTAAAAGAGTGTATAAATTTCAGTATTTATTTTTAGATATTAAAACGAGTTATTTTAGACAAATACTTAGTAACGGGAAATGAATAATGCTGGGTATATAATTTATGTATAACGGATAACGACCCACTAATTTTGTTATTAATAATATATATTCACCTTTTTAAGATCAATGACACTTTAGAATTTTAACAGCCGACTACATTTTTGGTCTTATATTTTTGTGTTTTTCCTAACAGATGGCGAACGAGTTCGCGAATCCTTTTGTTAGTAATTTAAATCAAAAATGAAAATGGCGTTGCTTTTGCAGGTGGCTCCATCTTTCCGTCGTCCCTGCTACCCTTCTTTTTACTTGTATTCCTGTGGCTCTTCAACTTCCAGAAACGATCAATAATAAATAAGTAATAGACAAGTAAAAGTGACAATATATTTGACTCTTTACTAATACAGTATATAAATTTAGATATATACACACAACCAAACTTATGGAATCATCTGATATTTCTTATTATTTTAAGCGAATAAAAAACCAACACACAAAATTAAACAATATCTATTTTAAAACAATTTGATCACCAATACATAAAAATTAAAGAACACGATAAATTCTTAACAAATCAAAATGAAATTATTTGTTAAAGTCAATAGGATACAAAATTTCAACGTAAAATTAATAATGTTTTAATTGTTTTTATTTATTTATGTTTGTGTTAGTAGTCAGTGTTACCATCCCTAGCCCTTATGCAAGCTTCAATTCGCTTGGGAATACTCCCTAAACAAATTGTCAAAATTTTGTTATGGTAGGTTGTTCTATTCTTCAAGAGCTGCTTAGACTAGCTGTTCAATGTTTTGTAGATTATCCTGGCGAGCTCTTATTGTTCTTTTAAACATATCCCACAAATGCTATATAGGGTTAAGGTCGGCTTCAAGGCACAATTCTTTAAACTGATCTGATGTGATTTTACTTCAACACAAGGTACAAAAAGCTATACAGTTGAGGAAAGAATAAAACTTTTGGTATCTAATACTAACCAATTCAGTTTATTTTTATTATCCAACTTAAACTTTGCACCTTGGATGGCTCCCTTACCTATCGTTCGTCGATTTGAACTTAACACGTAATATGTACTTACTCTCAAAATACGAGATAATATATACATATGCCTTGAACATAGAAAAAAGTCATTCCGCAGCTTTTATTATAAAATAACATAATATGGCTTTCCCACTACCAAGCCGCTCCGAATATACACCGATGAAACAACAGCTCTATTAGAAGCTCTCAATATATATGTCTCTTACAGTTTATAAATAGTAGAAACAGTATAGCAATTCGCGACATAAACCAACTCTGTTCAATCCATCTTATAATACAAAATACTTGGCATAGGTACTTAACTCATATTTATTTGGATTTCATCACATGGTGATCAAGGACAACAAGCAAGTTGATTAGTTGTCATTAAAAGCTACGAGAGATGACACAATTTCTAGAAAATACACATACTTTTACCCATCATAAACAACACGTTATGAGACATATTACAATTACGGCAAGCACCATTGGACGTATCCTAATCGATACTCACGTCAGTATCAATCGTCCAAAGGCAAACTCTTACTACTCGTGTATTTGGCAAGTACGCCAATATTTGTGTATTTGCCAAATAAAACAAATTTCGAACTCAATTTCACGTACATACGGCGCTCCCCCCCTACTTGCCTATTTGACAAGTACGCCAGTACTGCGGTACTTGGCAAGTACAGCAGGTTTCTTCGCCTCTCGCTTCTCGACCTTCAGTGTTTATTTTGTTTCTCTTAGGAATAGTCGCGTTGTCTCTGCAGTAGCTTTTGTGATATCGATTGGCTGCACGAGAAGAATTAAAGCTCAGAAAAGAAAAAGAAGATGGTTGATGATTCTAGTTGATTTCTCTCTTCGAACCGAAGTCGAAAGAGGTAAGTAATGCCTTTATCTGTCCTGATCGATTGAAAGCAGATACCATTTCTCCATATTAATACACGAGTCATTTTTTTTTTGGATGTTGGATGCCAAGACCATATAAGTAACGGAATTATATTTCGCAAATACAGTTTTGGGCAGAAAACTCGAAGAAAATAGTCTTATGTTATCCAAAGATAAAACTCTACCCAATTATAGTGAAACTACTTTCCCTTTTCCCGTTTTCGTCGTAGATAGATTTTGCCTTGGGACCCCTTTTGTTAAAACCATTCCAACGAATTTATGAAGCACAAAGCTATATAAGAATCTTTAATTATCGGTTGTCCCGTGCTCGGAATATTGTTGAAAACGTATTCGGCATACTAGCGTCGGTCTTTCGGGTGTTTGAAGTACCTATGCTACTACATAGTAGAAAAGTAGAAACTCTTCTGCTGCCTGTAGACCGTCAGTCGCTAATGATACGGAGAAAGATAGCAGAATTATTCCCAGCACATGGTGAAGCAATGTACAAAATATGACATATTTTTAAATACCAAGAAAAGCTGGACGTAAGGCTCAGGAAATTAGTGTGTGGTTATTTCAAAACTACTAGGAAGGTTCACTAGCCGTACCGTTACTGTTAAATATTCATTGTATCGTTCCTAAAATTTCTTGAAATAAAGCAGTTTTTTACTCACCTCTGAATTAGATGTATTCCTTATCACAGAAACCCCATGCAGAAAGCTCTCGATTTTCTCGAACGCAAACCATGTTCGTTTCTAGACGTCGACGTGCCGGTCCCTGTTTGTGAAGATGAATTTTTCCCCACTATGGTCGGAGTGACGCCATCAATGACCCCTTTTTCTTTTTCAAATCGGCAATCGTACATTCGATTGATTACTGCAAAAATTAATTGCGACCAAATCGGCAAGTAAAAAAAAGTAAAGTTCGTGTAACCTTCTGGCTAAGGTCTAGTGTAAGGGTTTCTAGGTCGTGCAAGCGACCCTAACATGACTTAACGACTACTTTTGTAGCCGGGACCGACGGCTTTACGTGGGTCCCACGCAAGTAGTGGGAGCGCATCGACTAGTATTAACTTGCCAAATATGCAAATAATTGAAATCCCTATGACTCGCGGTATTTTTACCGACAACCAGCGCTGCGAGACTTCGTATGCAGCAAATAATTGTACAAGTAATGGCTGAGTGAACTATTTCCACTACAAATATTTATAGCCAAGTGATCAATATTTGCTAAATATACGAGTAGTGGGAGTTCGCCTTATCACTTTACCACGTAGCATTAACGTATCAACACTTCCGAAAAATGGTTTTCTTCTAACCGTTCGGTTCGGCTCACAGCTAAACAAGAATTCCAAGTTTTTGGAAGATTTCTTCCAAAGAAGTCTTGGAAGAAGTCCAAGTAAAAAATTTAGGAGAAAAGTACCATCTGGGGATATTTCTATATTGACGAGTATTAAAATACTCTTGCTATTAATTTACTAGGTCTACTATTTCTGACAGACACAATCAAATTCAATAAATTTATATAATTCATATATTGTATTTAATACTTATCAAAATGTCAAAATTTGTAACTGACTCGTATGTATATTTTTTTACCTAATACCCACCAGAAGTTAATAGAGGTCTCTTCAAATAGAAAAACATTTTTTGCACTTAATCTATTTATATTTCATCTTTGTCTAATTTCGTTTCCTCAGCTTTTCTATTGGTATTTTTGCAGCCATTTTCTCTTCCGTTATTTGAAATATCATATATAATATTTCATATCAACTGCTATATTCTTTTTGCACCCTCAAGTTTTTTTATTGGATTTTGGTTTTGAGTTTTGGTCATTTTTAGTTCTGTAATTGACACTTTTTTTTTTATTTGTTTCAACATGCTTAACAAAATACTTTGTTGTAAATTTCTGATTAATATTTGTGATTTCTATTTATTATTAAAATAAATTGGAGAGGACAATTAAAATAAAACAATAACTGTTATATTAGTTGACTTTGTCATATAACCGTAAAGATCAGTTTTGCCCTCTATTAGCAGTAAACTGAACTACGACTAAATTTTCGACGGATATAAAATATCACTGAACTATAATGCCGTAGTAGGTTGATTCTACCGTACTTACATAGATGTCCCTGTTGTCGAGCTAAAATTGATTATTTGTACACTAATACAACACACAACAAAAAACTATTTACTATTTACTTCCATGTTTGGACTACTATTGATAGTATAGACTCTAGAATAAAACGAAATATATGTACTGTTTACATCGGTATTAGGAATGTAAACATGGTTCCAATTATGTATTACCTTACTCTAATCAAGTAAATAAATATTTACATACGTATACTGTATACATGAGGCTGTTATATAATCTTCCAGATCCGTACTTAAAGATAAATTAAAAGTAATGCTAGTTGAATTGTAAAAAAGTGAACTTATAATTTATATCAAAACAACTATAAAAACAAATGGAGGTGACAGATTAGACTCAATTAATTTCGCTTGACACTAAATAAGAAACAAGTTTAAATTGAGTGCTTGATGCTTATGTCAAATAATTAACCTTGGTAATTCATCATCATCATCATCAGCCGTTTCAAGTGCGCTGGTGAACATAGTCCTCCCGTAAATAATTCCATTGCATCCGATCTTCAGCACCCTGAATCCAGTTGTGCTGGATGAACTTGATGTTAGAGGACGTCCTCGATTACGATAAGCATCGTGTATAGGTCTCGGTTCTAAAACTGTTTTGGTCCATCTTCTATTTCTAACTCTGGCAACATGTCTTGCTCAGTTCCATTTTAGCGTTGTAATTCTTTTAACAGCGTCCGTAACACCATTTTTTCTCCGAAGTATTTGATTTGAAACTATGTCTATGAGAGATATATTCAACATTGACCTCTCCATTGCTCTCTGACACTTGTATCTTATTGATTACTTTTCTGGCAATTGTCCATGTGTCTGCTCCATACGTTAGAACTGGAAGTACACATTGACCAAAGACCTTTATTTTTAAGCACATGGGAATATTTGATCTAAAGACTTTCCACAGTTTTCCGCAAGCTGTCCTTATTAGTCCCATTCTTCTGTTTAACTCAGTTGTTTGATTGTCTCTTCCTAATTTAATCTCGTGGCCCAGAACTTATAGGTATAAACTTGTTTAATTTGCTTCCCATTAACTGAAACGTTTTTGGCCAGTACAAAGTTGGTAATGTATTATATTTTGAAAAACATAATTTTAAGGCTAACTCGTGTACAAGAGCTCTGAAGATCTTAAAGAAGTTGTGTCTTGCTAGTTAGTCTTCTCTTATATCAGGGTCCAGTGGCGGTTCGCGAGTCTCGCAAGAGGTAAAGCAAATCCATAGACATATACTGCGAATAGACTGATCGCTGCAATACATTACAATGCCCCTAGTGCCATAGAGAAAACTGATGCAAAGCAGTCCTTCATCTTTTTCTAATTTGCCAGGTTTATCGACCACGTGACCTAAATGACCAATGAGAAGGTTATATGGCCGATAAACCCGGCCCATTAGATAGAGATGCAGGGACTGCTTTCTTATGTTATATGTCTATGAGCAAATCCTGTCTGACCTAACCTAACCTTACGTAAGCTATCCTAACGTAACTATTTCGTACCCAGCTTTCCCATCGTTCTCTACCTTTTGAAACGATAGTTGCAAGATCTAATTAGGACAAAACACACAATATATACTTTAGTAAAACAGGCTTGACTTATCAAACCGTTACTTCTGAAATATGAGGTCTATTCTCCTGTCCTTTCTTCTTAGGGTGCCTATATGTTACGGACGTTAGACAGTATCATGGCTATTTTGACTTTGTTGACTGCTAAAAAGTCCGGTAGTGGTCAAGTTAAACCATTTTCGTAGATTATGACGACAGGATATTCTTCTTTCTGGACCTCTTTATGCATGGACCTCACCTTGAAGTATGGCCCATTTATTCCAGATTACGATATTTTATGGTTTTTTGGCATTAGGGAGGATTCCCATGCAGCCAGAATCATTAATTATATTATTTTTTTAAAAGGATTTAACAGGAATTACACTCTTCCCGACCAGAGGTCGATCAGGCCATTTTTGTTGGCAACACAAGGTAGACCACGAATAGTGTAGGTATAAACATTCAGGAAAAATATGAGGAGTAAAATAATTACGATTTTATAGTTGCTTTTTCGCTGTTTAAACAAAAGATAACGGGGAATCGTAAATCTCTTTTCTATCTAAAGCCAGTGGATACATGGTATTATATGGGCTTTCGATTTATAACTTTAAAGATTTTTGAAAAGTTCAATAGATTGCGCTCTTTATTTTATGCACCCAAAGAAGATGTGATCTAGATCTCCGATTATGTTACAAACTTCGCAAAGATCGCTCTGGAGTATTTTGATTTTATGCAAATGTGCTGTTGGATTTGTAAAAGGGTAGATACTTTTGCCATAAGTATGTTTGTACAAAAAAGGGTGTAAATATGCTAAATTATGAATATAATTTCAGTGTGTGAGGACTGTATTACATAGGGCTGGTTCAAATAAATTAGGATATGTAATAAAGGGTTATGCAGATAATACCAAATCAAGTTTATACAAAGTCTTACCAATACTGCTGCTGCACATACTCGCGGTATTTACAGGCTTTTACTTGCGGTTGTTCTTCGTAAGGGGGAGCTGTCTTTACCGGTTTCTCAACGCGTGTCTTGCGGTACTAACACTAAGATCAGGAGATAGAGCACATTTGCGTCTGTATACGATTCAAAAGCAGAATTTTTGGCGTAACTATAACCGAGAGAGAGAGAGAATGTCTGTTACTAGCAGCAGTCAACAGTCAAGAGAGAGAGGACGTCTGTTGCTAGTGGTCAACAGTAGAGAGAGCACGTTTGTTGCTAGCGATAGTCAACAGGCAAGAGATAGTCGTTTTCGTTTGCTATTTTTAAACTGTCTGTATTTCTGAAGGAGAGGGGTTGAAGTGGGAGTAGAAAGGGTCGGTGTAGGGTAATGATTGTAAAATTATGGTATAATGATAGTAACTAATACAGCAAAAAAATGACATGATTTTTCGCGTGTGAAAAATTTAACAATGTTCACTTGATATACTTATGTACACTTAGTATGTATGTATTTTTTATTTAGCTTAGCATATGTGTTTTAAATTTGATTTATTCATCGTAATAATCAAGTTACTTTTATCTCCCAAGAAATATTAAGAATTAGTATTATAATAGATCGAAAAATCTTAAACAAGAAGAAAACATTTTAAATGGTTATAAGCAAACATAATTAATATTAATATAATATATTGATTCTAACGTTGTAAATTGTGATTTACATTTTTGATTCTCTTCATAGTTAAATTATGGGAATGGCTGCTTGTCTTACTTTTGCAACATATGCGCAACTGCTGTATCGAATTCTGGGTAATGCATAATCTGTTATTAATTTACTGTGAGTCCATTCTTGAGTCCATGAATCTGTGCTATTTAATGCAACTTGTAGATTGGTACTTACTGTTTTTACAGATGGTTTTTTATGGTGTCAGGCATCCAAAATGTCTTGGATACCCTTTACCGGTGAATTTGCCATAGATGTGGAGGTCGAATATGAAATAATACTAAAAGTTAATGCTCTTAGGATAGTACTTCAAGAATTTTAAATTAAGAGAGAACATTATATCATTGTTGCCCTTATTCCGATACTAGGAGGTAGGTACATACCTTTGTATAGTACATTATTATATAGATTTGAATTTTGTAAAATGAAAATTTAATAAATAACCTGCAACCTCCTTTCAAAGAGAGATGTTCCTCCAGATGTTTTTATCAATATCTGGTACAATCTTTCAAAGTTTTTATGGTTTTTAAGTTTTTGGCAATATCTTAACTTATAGTCCCGCTACTGATATAAGGATATTTTACAGGATTTTAAGATATTTAGATGACTCATGGATATGCTTTATTTCACTGTCATTTATCTAATTAAGTATGTTATTTATTTAGTGAGATACATTATCGATAAATGGTCTGGTTTCAGCTATAGTTTTCATTCCGAATTTTAAAATGTTTGGGATAAAGACAACTACAGCTACCACTCTCAGAAAATTTATTATTACCCTACTTCCAAACAACAGTTAATAATGATTTGGCTAAAACTCACATTAATATACCTGTGAGACCGCTTTCTCTAATTATCTAGCATGTTACTCGATTGCCTCTTTAGCGTACATCTCGAGTTTATTAGCGGATCAATATAACACTTGTAAATTTGACGCAGTTCGCCTTTATTAGGTTAATAAATTATTAATGTTCTTGTTTAAATTATATGTTGGGAAACACTGATTTTACATAAATAAAAAAAGTACAGTAGGCGGTACTGCAGACTAGCGCGAAGCTGTTTTCTGTATTTTTTAAGTTAAGTAATATGTCTAAAATTGAAGTAATTTTATTATTTATTGATTATTTTTATAAATTTTAATAAAATTGAAAAAGTGTTAACGGTCACTCTCGTCACGTAAATGGATTCTTCTAATTGTTTACTGTGACTACTATTTCGTAAAAAGCCATATTTAATATCTGCTGATTTAGAAATCTCTTCCAAATTATAAATATAAAAGTTCAACCTACAATGTGATACCAGTAACTGATTACAATAACTCCTTATGTCACTTTTTAATACAATAATTGTTGAACTGATAATTGTAAAAATCCGACATTATATTTATATGAAATAATTTAAAAATGAGAAGTGTATAGAATCAAAATTAATGCCCGATTTCATAATGACAACATAAACTAAACCTTAACTAATGTTCACTTTAGACTATAGTACACTTTAGTGTCACACCCAGTTTTATTATATCCACAGTTCTTTTCATTATTAAAAGTAAACTTAGGTGCTTAAATTGGTAGGTTGGTAATTGTGTTTCTATCAATTTTGCTTTATTTTTGTCGAAATAACCTTATTTTTTTTGTATGTTAATTTATATGTAAAATGTTTAATTGTTATTAATTATGTCTGTATCAAAACGTAGTAGTTCTCTAAATTTCACAAAAAGGGGATTTGTTAATTATTGAGGAAGTATCCAAATATAAATCAAAGTATAGTAACCAAGAAAAAATATTAACGAAAACTGGAAGTTTTAAATGAAGAGAATAATCGATAAGAGGACAAAGAAAAGAGAGAAAGGCCAATCATGAAATATATTAAGGAACAATAATTAAAAGACAAGATATTAAAAATTTAATTATAATTAAAACAAAAATATGCTCAAAAATTTATAATAAATATACTGTAGAAAAAGTGTTGTCTTTTAATGTCATTTACATTAAATAAGTAAATTAAAACAAGACACAAATTTTAAGAACACAAATCATAAATATATTAGTACAGAAATTTCTGAACAAATATATTTATAATTATTGTGCAATTATAAAAATGCAAATTATTGAAATATAAGCATAATAATATCATATAAAATTTATCTTCTTTTTTTATGATGCCTATCCGTTACGGATGTTGGACACTAACATGGCTATTCTGACTTTGTTGACTGCTGCCCTGAAAAGTCCGGTAGTGGTTAAGTTAAACCATTTTCGCAGGTTATGCAGCCAGGATATTCTTCTTCGTCCTGGACCTCTTTTCCCATGCACTTTACATTGAAGTATGGTCCGAAGTAGGTTGTATCGTTGTTCATTGCTCATTATATGGCCCAGGTATTCTAGTTTGCAACGTTTTATGGTTATGACTAGTTCGTGCTTTTTACCCATTATATGTAGTACTTCTTCGTTGGTAACTCTGTCTGTCCAAGAAATCCTTAACATGCGTCTATAGCACCACATCTCAAATGCTTCGAGTCTCTTCAGTGATGCTTCAATTAAGGTCCATGACTCCACGCTATATAAAATAACGGAGAATACGTAGCATTTTAGTAAACGAACTTTTGTTTCCAATTTTATATCGTGGCTGTTAAAGATTTTTTTCATTTTGACGAAAGCTGATCTTGCTTTCTCGATCCTTATCTTAATTTCCGTCGATTGGTCCCACTGTTCATTTAAGTTTGCACCCAGATAACAAAAGTTGGTGATTTGTGTTATTGTTGGTTAACTAGTAATTGACCAGGTGGTATCCTATTTTTGCTTATAACCATGTATTTGGTTTTTTTGATGTTAAAATCAAGCCCAAACCTGCTACTTACTTCTGCCACCCTGGAAACAAGTGTCTGCAGACCTTTAAGACTGTCTGCAAAAATGACAGTATCATCAGCGTATCTTATGTTGTTCAATCGTTCTCCATTTATAAGTATTTCCTCGTCTATGTCCGTTAGCGCTAGGTTCATAATGTGCACTGAATATGTATTGAACAATAATGAGGACAATATACATCCCTGTCGCATACCTCTTTTTATCTTTATGTCGTCTGTTAACTGATCCACAACTCTAACAACTGCAGTTTGTTCGTAATAGATATTGTTTATTATACGGCGATCTCTTCTGCCTAGACCAATTGAATTTAATATTTTCATCAGTTCGTCATGTTTCGTCATTTTCGTCAAAATTTATCTTGATAAAGGTTAAAGTAAGTATAAAACTTATACATTGTAAATGACCTCAGAAACAAAACAATTGGTTTAATAGAAAGTATTTTTTAGAAATTGTAAATCTAGTTCTGCAAAATGCTGTCTAATACGTAATTCACAATAATGTTTCCTCAATTTCTTCTCTTCTTCTTTAGGTGCCGTCTTCTTAGCGAAGGTTGGCGATGACATCTGCAAAGTCTTCCCTATTTTGGGCTTTCCTTATTAAACTTTGAAAGTCTAATCCTGTCCAATCTTTGATGTTGCGCAGCCAGGACATTTGTCGTCTACCCGGGCCGCGTCTGAGTTCTATTTTCCCTTTTATTATACCTCAATTTCACCTGGAAAGAAAGGGTAATTGTCTTCTTTTTATTCCTTTTGTTGAGGGTTCAATATGGTGATGGTGGTATAGTGATGTGGGCAGGCATTTTCCTAGAGACTCGTACAGAACTTGTTACAAATCAAGCACGCAATTTGAACGCTCAACGGTATATTTAGCAATGTTTGAAAGATCATGTTGTGCCATTTACCCAATTTATTGGAGAAAACTTTTGCCTGATGCAAGATAATGCTCGTCTGCACATCGCAAGAATAACACGGGGTTGCTTGGATGAAGTTGAGATTCGTTTATTACCATGGCCCCTAAGGAGTGCATACCTAAATCCAATAGAGCAAAAATGGGATATTCTGGTACGACGTATTCGACGTAACAGTGGTGAGTTTGAAACCATGAATAATTTGAAACAAACAGTTCGTAACGAATGGGAGTAAATCCCTCAAGTAGACTTTACTGCTTTAATCTGAAGTATGCCTGATCAAATGAGAGCCGTGATTAGGGCTCGTGGAGGTAATACACTCTACTAAATATCGTTTTCCATAAAAAATGTTTATATTTAAAAAAACATTGTTTCTTTGCAGATTTTCAATTTTTTTGAATTGTTTATTGTTTTTTGTTTATTATTAAATACTAAATTGGGAACATGTTAAACTTTTTTAAACATCAGTTTTTAGGAAAAATCCAAGTGTCCGGTTAATTTTGCACCGCAGTGTATTCTTTATGGAGTTAAGACGTAGAGTATGTAATTACGCTTGTAAAAATTGTTGTTATATTTGACTCATAAGTAAACCTCTTGTTGCTATTACGTTATTTACGTTTGGTCGGAACTTTTACGTATTTTTACTTATTTTGTCGGAAAAAGTAAATATAAATCTAGAGCTATTTCCCCTATTTCTTTCAATTTCCTGAACCTTTTTGCCATGAGCTATTTCCTTTTTCACATATTTTTCTATCTCGAGATATACGCGGATTCTCTATACACAAGGGATGCGAGTTTAAATTGACCCCAATAGTGCGTTCGTTCTTTCCCCGAGGTTCTTTTAGGAATTAATTAAAGGTCTCGGGGGTGATTTAAGGAGACTTGAGGGTTAAGCAAATTACTGGTGATTATTGTATTACGAAATTTAAATGACCGTAGTGGTAAAGGGAGTACAACTATACGTTTTATAAGTAATTTACAAGACAAAATTATGCATATTTATATTATGCTTAAATAATTATATTAGTAGAAACAAAACACGATGTAGGATGAGCGATTGTTATTCTAATATACTGTACTGTGCTTATTCCCATAGTACAAACCATGCAACCTTTAGTATATAGTGCGCGTATAAAGTTAAACCTTCCCTACGCCCCCAGGTGGGGGGCGGAATATTTTTTTATGATAGTCAAAAGATAATTAATGAATATCTTCGAGAACTTTGTCTTTAAAGTCAGTTTCCATCAGAATTCTATTGGCAACATATAATCTACTTTATTTGCAAACTTTAGTGACTAAAAGCTTTTTTATTTGCTTATAAAAGTTGACGAAAAAATTATCAGTTTATTGTGTATCGTTAGCTTTTTTGAAAACTCTTTTAAGTAGTTTATTTAGCTAAGAACCAAAAACCATAAACTTTACTGTAAAGATATGAACGAGCTAACTGTTTTTATTTTTGATTAGAGAAGACTAAGCCGATTATAAGTTGTCCTTTATAGTCCATGGAACCCTTAGCCAGTATTACCATACTATAATTGTAGGAGACTTTCGAAATCTTACAATAGATAAGTAAACAGTAAGTTTTCTTAAATCAAAACTGATTTGAAAAGTTTTGTCCTAGAAAAGCCGAGAAGTTATGGCGCATGTTATGCATTTTATGCAAAAATAAACAAGGGATAACGTACGTCTAATATACTCAAAACAATGGCAGATATGTGTTGCAACAGCAACGGGTGTAGGTTTAACCACCATAAAAGTATTTTCGAGGGAAATAAAGTTCATCGAGGAAGGTACGGCATCATCATTTAGTACTACAAATAAAAAATAAATAGGTCAGCTTTAAGATTTAAGTGGGATAAATGCGACAAAGTAGTGCTTCGTCGAATTATGATTCATTTTTGTACTATCGAAAATAAAGTTCCAACTGTACGACGAATGAACAGAAAATTTTAACTGAATATAGCTACAATGGATCTCTTGAATCTTGAGAAAAACCATGAGAAATATAGGGTTCTGTTGGAAAATAAAAAATAATAAAAAACTTTTAATGTAAAAACCGGAAATCCAACAATTGAAAATAAACTTTTTTTGAGATATTAAAAAATACAGAGAAGAGAACCGACCTATAGTATATATGGACGAAACACATTTATTCTTCTGATACTCACTCGAAAAGTGGTATCGATAACTCCAATGAGGGATTACGTGCTCCGATTTCAAAAGGTCAGAGTCTGATAATAGTGAATGCAGGTAGAGAAAACAGATACGTAAAGAATGTTTGTTTTAAATTCAAATCAAATATAAAATCAGGGGACCATCAGAGTGAAGTGAATTATGAAAATTATATAAAAAGGCTCCAGTAAATGCTTATTACCAATTTTACCTCACATAGTGTACTAGTTGTTGACAACGCTTCTTATCACTACGTGCAAGCTGAAAAATGTCACCAATTCTAAAAGTCGAAGTGGAATATGCCATTAAACAATTAAAGACCAATAAAAGCCCTGGACCTGATGAAGTTTATCCTGAAATACTTAAATTGATCGAAAGTAATAACATTGATTTGTTAGTAATTTTGTTTAATACAATCTACGATACTGGGGAAATACCAGAGGAATGGTTAGAATCTATTTTTATTCCCATTCCAAAACAAGCTAACTCCAGGCGATGCGCAGATTTTAGATTAATAAGTCTTATGAGCCAAATGCTTAAAATTCTATTAAAAATACTTCACAATAGGGTATACAAAAGGTGTGAAAAAGAAGTTGGATACGATCAATTTGGATTCAGAGCCGGAATGGGGACCAGAGAGGCCTTGTTTTCATTACAAGTACTGCTGCAGAAGTGTTACGACCAACAAAAGGATGTCTTTCTATGTTTTGTAGACTTTGAAAAGGCATTTGATCGCGTAAACCATAATAAAATGTTAAATTCCTTGCAGAGCATCAACTTGGATAGCAAAGATCTCCGACTAATTAAGAACTTATATTGGAGGCAGAGTGCCAAGATTAGGATCGACGATCATACATCTAGAAATATTAGTATAAATAAAGGAGTAAGGCAAGGATGCATACTGTCCCCTATGCTGTTCAATCTTTACTCGGAACTACTATTCAAGCAAGCCTTGGAAAACCTTTCCACAGGAATAAAAATTAATGGAGAACCAATATCTAGCATAAGATATGCAGATGACACTGTCCTACTGGCTGATACAGACACAAACTTACAGAGGGTTATAGACCACCTTAAGGATGCTTGTCGAGAGTTTGGAATGAAGATCAACGAAAAAAAAACAAAAGTAATGGTGATCCAAAGAAAACAGAATATCCCCTTACCTATAAAAATAAATGGGAATATTTTAGAACAGGTAAACCAATACAAATACCTTGGCTGTTGGATTAATTGCAAGCTGGACCCAGAACAAGAAATTAAAGCGAGAATTGCTCAAGCTAGGGATAGTTTCTTTAAGATGCGCGTTCTATTCTGCGATACACATATAAATATTAAATTGAGATTAAAACTTGTAAAATGTTTTATCTGGTCTGTTCTTCTCTACGGAGTCGAAACATGGACTTTAAAAATAAAGAGCCTGAATAGAATCGAGGCATTTGAAATGTGGGTGTACCGTAGAATTTTAAAAATTCCTTGGACAGCACGAAAAACAAATGAAGAAGTACTAGCGAGACTCAATTTAGAAAAAGAACTATTGAGAACAGTCAAAAGAAGAAAAACCAGTTATTTAGGGCATTTGTTGCGCAACGAGAAATACTACATCCCTCAGTTGATAATAAAAGGCAAAATAGAAGAAAAGCGAGGAATTGGAAGAAAAAAATTGTCCTGGTTACGTAATATCAGAAACTGGACAGGACTTGGATTTGAGGAACTCTTAAGAACAGCTGAAGATAGACAAACGTTTGCCACCATAACCGCTAACCTCCATTGATGGAGACGGCACTTGAAGAAGAAGAAGAAAAATGTCCTTATAAGTTCAACGAAAACTGTAATAAGACAACGCAATCTGCCTTTTCAGCAGAGAGCTTAAGTCGATCTTTACAGCGTTGTATAAATCAATAAACCCAGATTAAGGACATATGAAATTAACATAATAATCGGTGTTAAGACTGCCTCCTTATTATCTATATTTTAACCTCACAGAATACGTGTGGCCATTCATTTAGGAAATACGTGGCTCAGAAAAATGATGACTAAGTTTAGTTCTTTGGATCATTTTTGCGATGAACATTATCAGATGGGTAGTGGAAAAAATGAAGTGAATACGCCAAACGTTTCGAACAGTTTTTTATGGAAAAGGAACCTGTTTTAGATTTAATTTTTGAATATAGAAGAAGTGAATTCTTCATTTGATATAGAAGAAGAAGAATATAGTAGTAGTGATTTCAGTAATGATAATTCAGAGTCTGATAGTGATCTTTAAGGAGTTTAGCCTCTGTAAACATTTCACTCTTCTTAAGTATTTTTTCTTATTGCTACATTTCTAAGTTTTAGTATTTTCTTTTTTGTCCATTTGTAAGACTCTATACGTTTTTTTATATTTTTTGGCTTTTAAAGCCATCCATTCCACGAGCTGTGAGATGCCGCCTTAAGTAATTAAGCGTTACTTGGTTGGACAATAGGTGTTTTCTGATCCTTCAGTTTTAAATATGTTGTTCACTGAAAAAGGAATTATGGAGTCCCCGATGTATTAGAGATAGAAATAATTAAATTATTATATTTGTTGAAGTAGCAAAGGCGTGTGACTCATCCGTATTATTAACAATCTGTTAAGTTGTATGATTTATATTAATTTTTTTCTTTTATCTTCCAGTATCCACTTTAAGATTATTCGAAAGAATAACATGAAGATGATACTTTTTATAAATATTGTTTTTGAATACAAACAAAAAGTTAAAAATAAATTTAAATATAGGTAAATAAATATACAAATTCTTTTGCTTACTTTAATAGATACACGAACCAGGTTTCTGACTAATCTTATCTAAAGTTTAAAAGAAAATGGAAAACTTTATTCAGTTTTCGAGAGAAACTTTTCCTATCTAATGCTTTAAAAATCCAATCATTGTGTTCGAACGTACGATTGTGATTTCCGTAATCTCTTAATATCCTTTCTATCTCATATCGGCTTTTTATACTCCGATGCTTTGTTGAGATATTTTTTAAAAAACATAAAATTTGCCGTGGGAAATGTCAGGGGTTTTAAATTTCCATTTACGAGAAAAATGTTATATTTTAAGATCCAATTGTTATATATTACAAAGCTTTCTAGTATTAAACTAGTCACGAGAAAAATATTCACTTAAAAAATATTAAAAAAAACATTAGCTGTCAAACAAATAGATACAGTTCATACCTGGTCACTTTTCAATAGTTTCAAGAGTAGTGTGACAGTTTAGATAGCCCCTTGGTCACGTTAACGCTGATATTGGATGAAATATTTTTAACTGCAAATCTTTTATCGAACTTGTGTCTGTAAAAAAAACTCGCTTTCAGTAAAAACTAGTGTTTGAAGTGATAACAGTAAGGTTATTTACAATTCGAAACAGTCATATTGACGGTTTATATTATAAAAGATACGAAAAATCAAAAAAGCCCCGGGGAGAGCGGCAGTGTGGCAAAGAACTTAAAATATGGAGGAGAGGCTTTAATCAACCAACTTAGTGAGCTAATACTAGAAGTGTGGGATGTTGAAGAAATGCCTCAAGAAGTCTATTATAATTCCTATACACACAAAGGGAGATAGAAATGAATGTGCAAACTATAGAGGAATATCCTTGTTAGAGGTAATATATAAAGTGCTCGCCATACTAATTAAAAAACGATTAGAAATATATGAAGAGAAGAATCTAGGAGAATACCAGGGAGGATTTCGCAAGGGAAGATCAACAACCGATCACATTTTTATGCTAAAACAAATCCTGATCAATTGATATGAATACAACATTTTAGCACAAGTTCCTTTCATTGATTATAAAGCCGTCTACGATACAACAGATAGAAATAAATTAATAGAAACGCTAAAATAATTTCAAGTGCCAGAAAAAATAGTAAGATTGGCAAAAATGACAATTTTTACAAAAAGACAAATTTGTGCTGTGAAATGCAACGGTACAGTCTCAGAAGAGTTCGAAGTGAAAAAAGATATTCGCCAAGGAGACCTGTTGTCTACCTTGCTATTCAATATAGTTCAAAAAAAAATTGTAAGGGTTAGTGGAATAAATAGGTCCGGTACTATTTTATACAAAGAGCACCAATGCTTAGAATACGCTGATGATGTGGTTCTCATTGCAAGAAATGGAAAAGAACTGGCAAGTATAGCAAAAAGACTGGTTCGGGAAAACTCTAAAATGGGACTGAAAGTTAATATTAATAAGTCCAAGTACATGGAAATCTCAAGCAAGAAAGGAATAAATACCAGGGGCTCCTCTAAATTGGAGGTGGAGGATGGATCAGTTGTAGAATTCGAGAAGGTGGATGAATATGTACTAAGGGACTCTTATTGATCAGACATGTAAGAAAGAAACTGAAATCAACTTAAGAGTGACCAAGAGCAACAGATGTGCTGGAGCCATGAACAAAATAATTAAGGCCAAAGATATATCTCGTAATACAAAAATAAGAGTATACAAAACTATAATTAGACCCACATTGCTATAAGCTGCCCAAACATGGACTATGAACAAAACCATACAGATTGAAATCATGGGAAAGAAAGATACTTTCTAGAATGCTTGGTGGAAAATTAGTAGAGGGAGAATGGAGAAGACAAACTAATGCAGAAGTGTACCAATTGTATGCTAACTCTACAATAACAAAAGTGCTGAAAGAATGTAGAAGAGTCAAGAATATTGTTTGCTAAGTACCTGAGGGCAAAAAAAGAGAGGAAGAATAAGATAGAAATGGGGAGATGTAGTGAGGGAAGATATCACAGAGATGGGAATTAGAGATTGAAAAGTGATAGCAACAGAAAACGATGGAAATTATCCATCCAACAATAGGCTCAAAAATGCCTCTTAACGCTTTACATACATATATACGTCAAGCTAATGAAACTAACCGACAAACAAGAAAGTTACATAGATAATCGATATTGGTTGCTGAATGCATTTTGTGGTGTAAAAACTCATAGGCAGTATAACATACGTGACGATATGCCATACGCATTTAAATGAATTTATTATCCGATACTTTTTGTATTCACCATGACAATAAACAAATGACAAGGCTAATCCTTGAATGTTTGTGGACTAAATGTTGAAAATAATTGTTTTTCTCATGGTCAATTGTACGTTGACGTGAAGGCAAGGAATCCAATTTGTTCATTCTTGCGCATGTCAACACAACGAAAAATATAGTATATCATAAGGTCCTTCAATGAAAATAATCGACACGAGTGCAGCTCATTCAAGAAATGGTTACTTTGTTGCTACCTGAATTAGCTCCTTTTTGAACTTTTATTAAACCTAAATAAGTTAACCCTAATATAAAAAAAGTTTTGTGATCACTTTGTATGATGACTATTAGTTAAATTTGAGCAACAATAATAAATTTCGAAAAAACCTCTTAAATAAACATCATCCTTCGGATCAGTAATATTTTTCAGTACTTTTGTATAAAACGTTTTTGTTTCAATCAATTATATACCATTATTTTTTTTTCTCCATAATCACCACCGTAATTTCAAGTGCTTCTCCCTCCGCTTTATTAAAGCTCCGAGCTGTCTTTATTGTTTGATATTTACGCTTCAAATAATCGTTTTAATTTAATATCACCTAACATCATAAAGCAGCATCTGATGTCATGTTTCTTTAAAGAGATTTTGATCATTTGATACACAAAGAACATAAAATTGTTTATCCTTAATTTTTGTATCAATTTAAATATACCGCGCACTTAACGCGATGTACTATTTAATATTCCAATATACGTATTCCGAAAGGCAATTAGTAGTAATTTGTCCAAATGTTAGCCAGTTTCTACCCTGGCCCCTATTCACAGATCGGTACTCACCCAAATTACCGCAGCCGTTCGGATATATTAAGTGACTCTTTATAGATGCAATACTTAGTAACAAGGCAATTACTTAACAAATGCACTACAGTATACACAATGTACAATAAGACAATGGGAGTAGAGCGACCGGTTTATACCTGTATTACGTAAAACAAGTCTGAAGCCAAATTGCTCCCTACATACACACACATACATACACACACAAACATATACACAAATAAATCAATATCTTTAAAATCAACTAATACAAGTGCTATATAATTTTCTATGTAAACTTAACAAATTTTACCACTATGAGACGTAATTTCAAAGGTCGCAAAGTTAGGTGATCTGTGACATTTACTTCTCATTTGCTTTATTAAATATTTATCACGAATTAAAAATTATACTTTTTTAATGGTGTCTTCATTCTTAAATAATGACACCATTTCGTAACCATAACATTTATCTGATAGTTGGACACACCATTGTCGTGTAAATCTACACCTCCTTTAGTAAGTACCCTACTAAGTAACCTAACCTAACAATTTTTTTGTAGTCGGCTGTATCCCTTTGCAGTTGCTAATGGTTCAATATGGTAAAGAGTGCTAATCAAAGTAGATATTAAATTATCGTATCAGCTTACCAAAATAATGTGCGTACTCTCCTCAGTCAAAGTTATAGGAACGCCTAGGGCCGTGTTTCATAATTTTTGGACACTGCAGAGGAGGTCTTTCTATTCTATCTGATCTTATAGTATCTGTTGTAAAAAGCCCTTGTTCTCTCCTGAGGAAAAAAGAGAAAACTTTGGTATCCAATGTTTATTTTGCAGAAATCCAAGTCAGAATCGAAAAAGCACGTTATAATTTTATGAAAATGAAAAAGGTCCTATGTGGCAAAGATTTAACATTAGCTCTTAAAGTACGCCTTACAAAATATTACGTATACAGTGTACTATACTATGGAGTGGAATCATGGACGTTAAATCTAGACACAATGAGACGACTTAACGCCTTTGAAATGTGGACCTATAGAAGAATCTATAGAAGAATTATGAGGGTTTCCTGGGTAGATAGAGTTACGAACAATGAAGTACTGAGAAGAATAGGTAAAGAGAAGGAACTTGAACTTACAATTAAAGAAAGAAAGCTACAGTATCTAGGGCATGTGATGCGGGGCGAGAAGTATGGCATCCTGCGACTCATAATGGAAGGAAAGATAGATGGCAGAAGAAGCATCGGAAGAAGACGAATTTCATGGCTCAAGAACCTGAGAGAATGGTTTGGATGTAGCTCAAAACAACTTTTTAGAGCTACTGCCTAAAAAATTAAAATAGCTATGATGATTGCCAACCTCCGTAGCGGAGATGGTACCTGAAGAAGAAGTTTATTTTTTGTCCACTGACTCAGCAGCTGCACAATTGACAGAGCACAAACTTATACATATATCCTTCAGTTGAACAAATAAATCAAAGGTTAAATCCGAACCCTACTGGTTTTCCTTTAAGGAACATATTAAAGTATGGAACCATTTCTTCATCTATTGATAATTTATGTGAGAACCCACCAAATTGCATAAACTTCTCTTTGCTTTTTCAAAAAATGGACGCAATTTACAAAACTTTTATTAAGTTGTCCACTATCACTTAGATGTAAATGGAATTGTATGGAGGTAAATTTGTTACGACTCATGCAGTCTTTCACAATATGCACCCCTTTGTCTTTTTCAAGGGAAAAATATATATGGGTTTGAGGTAACATGGGGTATCCTTATACAAATCCTTATCCTATACAATTAAAATTTCCATGAAGTTGGAAAGATCTTTTCTGGTTAGACTAAAATCATATGTATTATTGGTATTATAAAAACTTCAGTCGATGATTCCGCTACAAAACGCATATCTTTTCTATTATGTAAATCTTTCTTCCTAGTGTAGATTTCGAATTTGCCGGCAATATCTTTATTGTGGTCCGTAAATTCATTTTTAATTCCCGCTGGAATATCTTCCTCATCAGTCAATTATTCATTCACGTCTGGTGGAATCTAAATAATATCTATTTCACCTAAAAATTTCAGTATGTAGTATGCATACGTATCAAGACAAAGTAAAATAAAAATACCTACGCTTATTTTCCAATTCATTAACAACTTCTCTAAAGAAGCTTCAAGCTGTTGTTGTGTAAGAAATTTGGGCATGATTATAATTAGAATAGGAGCAATGTTTATAACCAACTAACAAACACAATTAACACAACTCAATGGCGTTTCTAAACAAACACACACAACATTCAAGTTAGTCCAACCCTTAGTTTCTTCAAGGTCAAAGACAACAACACCGATAATAGGGTCGAATAGTTGGCACTGGTCTTTTATGAGCGTATGTACTAAAACTACATATTTAAGCAGTGGTGTGCCAAGACACCAGTTCTGTTTGATGTAACATTACAAAACAAATTGAAAAGATACAAATATTGCCTCGTATACTATTATAATTTCAGTACTTGCTGTTACTAATTTTACGATATTTTTAAGATACGAAAAATAAATGGTCCAAAACTTACGTAAAAAATAGACATACGAATAACATAAATTTGACTAATTTTTAAATATTGCTTGTGGATTTATTATATTTAGTAAATAAATGGTGTATATTGTTAGAGTTGTATGTAATTTCAGAAATCAACTTAATTCATAAACATTTCAAAATATTTTATTCGCGACGTAAAAAAAGAACTAGTGCGTTAAACCACCAATGATAGACGATAGGTTAATAAAAAGAAAGAAATATATGTCATAAGACAGAGATTAAAGTTAACTAAAATAAGTTAACTTGGTAACTTTCGGCGTTACTTACTAGATTTGAACTGAATATTTATTGAATATTTATTTCTGTTTTTATATTTTAGCATTGAGTTTCTATGTGCATGTTAAATAAAAGATAATTTTATATCATACTGCTCGTACTTATAATTATATGTAATTACAAAACTCATACAAACAATTTTTTAATGCAAAACTACTTAAACAAATCACTTTCTAAAAAAATATAGTTTAGTATTACGGCTGTATATTTTTAAGAGATTTAAACTCTTGGCATTTTTTTCGCCGATATCCATTAAAAGCATCATTATAATAAAATGGTTCGCTGAATATTGAAGAAGCTCTTTCATTTTTTTTTTCAACAGTTTAATAGACCGACCTACATTTTTCAGTAAGTAGTGGGGGGTTTCCCAATCATTATCAAGAGTAGTGTATTAAAACATAAAAAGGTTGCCAAATTTAAAAAATGAGTATTTATTAATAATTGGATAGATAGATAGATAGTTTATTGACAATTTTTACATAGTTAACACTACATGTCATGTCACAATATAAATAAGTCACTTATGTATACATAGGAAATAACTAAGAAATAATACAAGTACACATAATATAACATATACAGTAAAAAATAGAAATATAAAAATATATAAAAAAGCAATTTAGTTAGATGTAAAATAGTTTTCATAAAAACGACCACACTAGGAGTTCAAACAAACAAATTCCTGTCTACTATAGAAACAGTGTTCCAGCAGGAAGTATTTTGCTAATTTATAAAATTGTTTATAATTCATTTCCTTTATATTAATGTTTTTGTTTGGGTTTAAAAAACAATTATACAGATTTTAATCTATTGTATTAAGTTGTGTAACAGACAATATGGAATATGGTATAATGAGATGACTTTTGTTTCTTGTATTATACTGATGTTGACTGCATATTTAGAACACAAATTACGAGGTGAACAATACACTTTTCAGCAACTAGTACTAAAAGGAAAGAGAGGGGGTAAGAGAGGTCTAGGACGTAAGAAGATGTCATGTCTGCCTAATATCGTTCTAATATTCGCCAATGAACAGGAATCCACACTTAAAAAGAAGAATAATGAAACTGAGCTCTCCAATAATTAAAACAGGATAGACTGGGGGGTGATTTCTTATCCCTATACGGCGCGTTTCAATGCCTAAAAGGTTTTATATACATATCATGTATATTTAAAAATATTTAAAATATTTAAAATATATTCAATGGTTGAATAGCAGAGGTTTAATCGGTCAATAATTGGCAAGTGAAAGGTCGTCAACTACTTTATTGATTTATTCGAATACGTTTCGCTTTTATTTTTAAAAGCATAATCAGTTCACTACAAATAAAAAAGATAGATAAAGAATATAAGTAAACAACCAACAGGGTTCATACTTACAAAAACAATTTGTAGGTTTTTTAGATGTTATGAAAACTCTATGATAACTTAACATTAAAGATTAACAACTAAACGAGAGAAACGAGAGAAACGAAACGAAAAAATCCAAGAAAAACTTTAAGAACACTATTGTTCATTTAATTTTAACCGATGGCTTCATTTGAATGTTGGTTTAAGCTCTTTCGAGGGTCAAACCACACTAATCTTTTCGATTGTTTTCTATCAGCTCTAGGATGTCATAATTTTCAAATGTGGCTTATTGTCGTACATGTGTTTCTTTGGAATGCAGGGAGGAGGTACGATTCTTGAGGGAATTAGCGAGCGGAACGGGGACAGATCTTTTTTTAAAAAAGGATACCTTTTTTCTTTTTCTTTAAAAAAAAACAAAACAGAAAAAATGGAAAGAAGAATGGGAATGAAGTTACTGTCTTGTAAGGGGGTTTTTTTAAATTTTTTATTTGTTTTGTATGATGAGAGAGTGATATATCTGGCTCAAGTTGTCGATGTCGGTTCTCTTATTTAGGGATGATCGATGTTTTAGAATTTGACACATTTCAAGGATGGATCGCTTCTGATAATTTTTTTGTTTGCACAGTATTTTAGTATTCGTGAAGTCGATACTGTGTTTGGTTGAAATGGCATGCTGTGCAAGGGCACAAGATGGTTTAAAAATCCTAATGTCGCTTTTGTGGGACGTTAGTCGACCTTGAAGAGAGCGGCTGGTCTGGCCAATGTAGCAGGAGTTGCACTCTGCACAGGGTGCATGATAGACATTATTTTGTTGTTCTAGAGGGGCCAATGGAGATTTTTCTCCATTCTCCAAGGTTCTGGTATTTTTTAAGGCTATTTTGACAGGTAAGTTTTTGAAAAGTTTGTTAAGCTTGTTAGTGATTTGTGGAAAGTACGGAACGAAGCATATTTTGGGGTTTGTTCAGGAGTGAGAGGGGACTTATTCATCTGTATTTTGTTCGATATGGACGCTAATGTTAGCCCGTTGGGTGTTTCAGTAATGGACTGCCCATAGCTTTTGGAATATAGAAATTTATTGATGATGAATGCCGGATAGGAGTTATCTATGAGAACGGACTTCAGTAGATTGAGTGATTCTTCTTTGTAAAGCGGGTGTGTCAACATGTGTACTCTGAGGCTGAGGGATTGTACCAGGTTAAGTTTATATCTGATTGGGTGTGTCGAATGGTAATTTAAGAAACGGTTGCTAGCCATTTCTTTTCTGTACCAGGTAGTGATTAATCTGTTATCCGGTGTGCGAATAATTCGCATATCTAAAAAGACGGGATACTGTTATCAGCCTCAAATTCACATGTAAATTGTAGGTGAGGATTAAAGCAGTTAAAAACTGATAAGGTGTCCGCCGCCTTATCCGACGGGGTTACTAAAATCAGATCGTCGACATACCGTTTTACAAAGGGAACCTGGAAATCTAACTTCTTGATACTCTCTCATGATACTAAAAGGTAGGTCACAGGGCAGCTATGAATATGGTATATCCAAATAAATACCAGCAGATTAACTGCGAACATGACACAGAGGCTGCAGTTATATCATCAGTTGTAGATTTGTTGTTTGAACATGACACATATACCCAAAGAAAATATACATACATGCAAATCTCAATAACTGCACCATAACTGATTCACATATGGTGAGGTTTGTACTATGACTACTGCGCTTCTTAATTTCGAGGTGTGTCATAATCGTACGCATAATCTACACTTAAGTACAGAATAATCGACTCAAAATTATTTTGCGAAAGTACGTCTCCTCTTTCAATCTAAAAAGTGTAAATTTAAAAATATTTAGTGTATAATCATTAACCTCATTATTGATTTTTAAAAAACTTTTGTTTTTTGGTGAATCGGATGACGTATTACAAATAAATAATGCAACATGTAGAGAGGAGGTCAGAATTTAACTCATTGAAATCGACACGCACCGACTTAACGCGTTCAGTTAACATCGAACGTATGAATTTCCATAGTAACCCACTAATACATCAGTCACTTAAGTTCGCAACTGCATTCCAAATGGATACCACATCTTTCAAAGCAGCTCAAGCAGTAGCATTATTGAGAAATAGCCAAATTTAAGCTAATCTGCTATATCCCGAGTATATCGTCGGTACCAAGATACTGGTGATTAGGTCCGCCGACAAGGAGGAGGCCGTAAATGAATAACAACGAAGAGAGATGATCGATTTCTTGTATCGAAATCCCTGAGAAATCGACATTTGACTGATGCTAATCTTAAAAAAGAGCTTAGAGAGGTCCGAGGTGTGGTTACCAGCATTTGGACAGTCAGAAGGAGACTGAAGGAGCCAAACTGATACCAAAAAGGGCAGCTACGGGTCCCAAGCTAACTGCAGCCCAGAAGCAAATGCGCTTACTGATGAATGGAAACCAATGATTCAAGAATTTATTAGAAAAGTCAACCGGTCCGTAGGGGTGGTAATATTAAATACTGAAAAATAAAGAAATTCATTTTGTAATTGATGATTTCTCTGTTCATAACGTCTTTCTTGCGTTAGTTCCAATGATGAATATTTAGAAAACTCTGTTCGTATTGCATGTTATTTTTATAATGCGTCTTACAAATAATGTAATAGCCGTTTTTCTAAGATTAATACCAAAGTTATTCTTTGCATATTGAATCTTTTTATTTTCATACTTCATACATTGAAACATAAAATTTTTTGTGCAAAAAAAACTTGCACAAACTTTTGTGCAAGTTTTTCTACCTGTCTTTTGGTTTCTGATTTTAACTACTGGTAGGACTGTTTCAGGTAATTTTTTTGACGAAGATTTTAGCCTGATAGATTTTGGAAATTAAAAACCAAGAACAAATTGCAGATCGCAGGTTTTACTAACTTGAGGAGAACACACAACATTACAAACTTCTTTATCAATTACAAAATTTCCTGATATTATTCTATCATTCATTCTTACAACTTCTACTATGTTCTTTTTTATTTCGTTATCAGCATTGATACTTACTTCATTCCTAATGATTCTTTTTCCTACAACCATAATTTGCAAGTAACATATTCCCCTGTTTTAAGGGCATCTGTCATCTCCATACTTTTACCTGTAAGACCATCGAAATTTCAAGATCCTATCATAGTTTTTCTAACTTTTAATGATGTTCCTCCTGGAATAGTCCTCACTCAAAAATCCGAACGAAGGCACATTTGCTTCCGGAACATTTTTCCTCAGGGGATGCCATCATTTCATTTTTTTTATGTTGAAGGTCTTTTAATTTTTATCGCTTAAAAATTTTTTGGGACATTTGATGCATTAGTGTCTTTTTTAATTAACATTATGTCCCTTACGATTTAGCCAATACACTATCAATGCAACCAAAATGCATCATTACCCGGTTCCCCTTACATTTATCTGTGCAGGATAGGATCCCTGCTATACGGACTTCCCTGTAAGCCGATAATATGTTGTCGCGTACATCCTGTTACTAGTTACATACTTATTACTATATATACTGGGACAACGCATAAATTTAACGCATAAAGGTGGCGAATAAGATTTGGGTGACTCAAAAGGCTATGGAGCGCCAGATGTTGTGTGTCTCTTTAAGAGACTGAATCCCAAACAAAGAAATACGTCGTAGGACACAAACAACAGACGCCATGGACAAATTCGCGTCGCTATAATGGAATTGGGCGGATACGTCGCCAGATTATCAGATAAGTAGATGCAAGTCACACAAGACAGAGATAGATGAAAAGAACTGAGGGAGACCTATGTCCAGCAATGGACGCATACAGGTTGATGATGATGATGATGATAATGAACGCATAAATTTATAATTAGCTAAATAAAACAATGTACAAACAATTAGCTAAATATAACAAACAGACAAATACACCCCACGAATATAATAGATGTGCGCACTCTATCTTCCGCCAATGTAGGATCCGACCATGGCCTGGTACTAGGAAAAATAAATATAGCAATCACCACACAAGGCAAGCGAAATACAAAAGTAGACGAAAAGTTAAACATAGAAAGCTTAGAAGAAAAAGGGACACAAAACTTGTATAGAAACAGACTAACAGAAAAGCTAAACAGCCATAACCTAGAGACTAAAAAGAATATAGAAGAAACCTGGAAAATTATTAAAAAATGTATCCTACAAGCAACGGAAGAAGCTTTAGGTAAAAGAAAAGTTAACAGAAATAAACGGGAATACAAAACACCATGGTACAACGAAAGGGTGAAAGCACTAGCAAATGAAAAGAAAGAAGCTTTCCTAACATACAAAAGAGTGAAGACACCGGAGGCACGAGAAGACTACGTGAGAATCAGGAATAGAGTAAACCAAGAACATCAAAAAAGGACACTGGGAGAAATTTACCAAAGATATGGAATACGACCTCTATGGATCCCAGAAAAAGGTGTGGAAGATAGATAGATAGATAGATAACATTACGGAGGAACAATGTGCTGAGCATTTCACGAAATTATATGGAGAAGGAAAAGAAGAGAACAGAGAAAGAATCATTAACGGAACTCACGATAGAGTACTAATATCAGAAGAAGAGCTACAAGAACGAATAAAAAAATTAAAAAACTGAAAAGCACCTGGTCCTGACAAGATAAACAATGAACTGCTAAAATATGGAGGAACAACACTACGCAAATGGCTCCTAAAATTATTCGTCGATGTAATAAATACCGGAGTAGTACCAGCGGAATGGAAGGAAAGTCTCCTGTTACCGATACTTAAAAAGGGAGACTCGAGAAATCCTGAAAATTATAGAGGCATTAGTCTGATGAATAGTAGATTAAAATTGTTAACGGCAGTCACAAAACGATAAAATCGAGGAAAAAGCGAACATGGCAGATGAACAACAAGGCTTCCGGAAGAACCGCAGCACAATAGACGCAATTTTTATTATCAGACAAATAATAGAGTCTATTAAAGTCTATTAAATATGGAAAACCAGCTTTGTAGATTTAAAAAGTGCTTTTGACAGAGTGAAGCGAAATGACATCTTAAATTTATTACAAGCTGAACAAATAGACCATCAGATAATAAGGACAATTAATGAAATTAACAAGAACAACAAGACCAGAGTTATAATGCCAATAGGGGAAACAGAATGCATAGAACTAAAACGAGGAATCCGCCAAGGAGACTCGCTCAGCCCATTGTTATTCAATATGGTGATGAATCAAATAATTCGCGAAGTAAGAAAACGACACGGATACCATATGGGAGCGCATAAAATCACGATACTATGCTATGTCGATGATGCAGTACTAATTGCTGATAACGAAGATGACCCACAAAGGCAGCTCCACACCTTCAATATCACAGCAAACAAACTTAATATGAGAATATCAGTAGAAAGAACTAAATGTATAGTGATCAGTTAAGAGCCGCGTAGATGCAAACTAGAAATAGATGGCAAAATTGTAGAACAAGTAATGAAATTCAATTACCTAGGAGTAGAGATCACTAGTGATAGGGATATAAGAACAGAGATCACAAGGCAAGCATCAAAAGCGGCAAGAGTAAGTGGTTGCCTCCGAGAAACCATATGGAGAAACAAATATCTGACCACGGAAGCAAAATGAAAGTATACAAGACAACAGTAAGACCAATCCTAGCATATGCAGCGGAGACAAGGACCGATACAAGAAAGACGAAACAACAAATCAACAATATCGAAATGAAAGTATTAAGATCAATAGCGGGCATATCATTAAGAGACAAACAAACCAACAGAAGTATACGCAAAGAATGCAAAATTCAAAATATTAACAGGTGGATAAAAACAAGAAAAAAACTGGAACGAACATGTAAACTGAATGAGACCAGATAGATTAGCGAACATCTGTAAAAACAACAAGCCGCATAGCAGAAGACCCGTTAGAAGGCCGCCAAAAAGGTGGAAAGATAATGTACAGTCAACAACGACTGAAACAGAATAAGTGGCAGACAAACAGGAGTAATCCTAGTCGCGCGAAGAAGAAGAAGAAGAAACAATGTATACCTGTCACAAAAACAATGAACCTTAGTCCTGTTACCTAAAAACAAACTATAAAATTCAGTTAAAAACAGATAGCTATACATTTTACGTGTTCCTAGAAATTATTTGAAAACATTCATAAGTTGTGTATCACTGATTACATTCATAGTTAGTATTGTCGGGTTAAATTGTCTGATATTTTTGGGAAGATAGATTGTTAAAAGAAAAACAACAATGAAAGAGTCATTACCTCTTGCTTTTTCCTTTTATTAACCCTACTACATTCACCACCGCCCACTGTCAGTCTGTTAAATATTATTAGAATGAACGAAACTGCATCGCATCCAAAGTTATAAAGTGTAAAGCGGAATTTTTATGCCGTGCTGGCTTATGACAATGCATCGGCATCATTAAAGGGTACTCCGTATGACTATCACGTACCGTTCTGTTTCTAAAATGCGTTTTGTACTTATGGAGCTGAATTTAAATACCAATTAAAATTGTTCGAACGCTTCTAGAGTCGACAAAAAGTTTGCTAAAAAAGTGTAAGTATACAAACTTTGAAAAGGCAACTATAAAAATTGGATTTTGTTTTCCTTTATAAAATATAACATATGTAAAACAGACTTTTTATTTAACTTAAATAACAATTTTCGAAATTACAAATTTCACAAGCAAAAGAGTTATATTTGCCAATTAATATACAACAAAATAATATTGCATATGGACGACTGTAGAGAAATTCTTAAGGAAGATAGGACGAACACAGGCTTGTAACTCCAGAATGATGATGGTGAAAATAGTATTCATAATAAAATGGTTTAGAAGATTCTAAAAAAAAAACAAAAATTATATTTATAAACCTACGCAGTAAAGAACTCCGAAGAAATAACAAACCTTTAAGAACTATGGCGGGAGAGGAAACAGGCAGTAGAAACAAACAAATTTTTGGAAATCATTTTATCATTCCATTTTTTTTGGAGCCATTGGAAGAAAAAAAGAAAAAGAAAAATCATGTTTTTTAATATTGTTAAATAGTTGATTGTATCGATCATTAATTAAAAATTCAACAAAATTAAGGAGCATTTGCTACACGCAAGGCAGTCTTGAAATATAAATGGAGTGATCTATGGTCTGAGTTTTGTTTTACCAACCCAAATAGATACACTTATTTACACACAACTGTCCCTGTTTCACATTGGCATAGAACGTATAATGTCCCTAGGAGTTATATATCAACTATATCTAGGCTAAAATTTGGACATGCTGCTTTTCCTGCTCATCTTGCAAGAATTCATGTGATTGAGAGTAAAAACTTTGTGGAATGAGGAGTAGAAGGTGACCAAATATAATTTGGAATCCACCTTATTATATAATATTATAGTTCATATTACCGGTAAATCTCCGTTTAACGTTTTATCTGCCCTAGCTACTCAAAAGGGATTAATTTACGATTGCATAATCGATTTTTTAACCAAATGTAATATTTTTCTTTAGCTTAAAAAAAATTTTTTTTGTTTTTACTTTTCACCTTTGTTTTCTCTCCTTTATATGTTTAATCCTATTTACCGTGGCCTAGTTTTCCTGTGTATGTTATATATTATGTATAATGTCCTAATGGGCCTCTGGACTTAAAGCGAGTAACCCATGTTAATTGTATGTGTTTATGGATATATATATATTCTCTTCTTCTCATTAATTGTTGAACTGATTTCCCAACTTTAAATTTATCTATTTTAGTCTATTCGATTGCAAATAATTCAAAAACTTTTTACTGCGTCTAATGAGATTAAAAGATCATGTAACTGGCTGTATGGCAAACTGCTGAAGCCATATAAAAAAAAAACTTTTAAAAATGTTTTCATTTTACACCTTTTTTTATGTTCTAAAAGATAAAGTTTTGAAATTTTAACTCAAATATTAAGTTTTTCAATGGTAAGCAAAAAATCGAAAACATGGCATTTTCTACACTAAATTGTTAATAATTATAAAACGGGTATGGCAGTCCAGTGGGACTGCCGGTAGAAGTTATACTCCTATACACGCGTTCGTCGTTACAAATTTATATGGGAGTCAATCTGCACAATCATTACATATGTAATGCTATAGGTAAGAGAGAGCAGAAAGAAAAAAGAATTAGGTATACAGGTATATGGTGCATTATTTGCTGTATATAAACATTTGACCTGTAATAAGAATATAGTAAGTAAATGAAGGATTGAATCAATATTTGAATGAAAATATATATTTTTATTTTCATATATGTATAAAAGGAGTTGAATGCAAAAAAATTTTTTTACACATACTCTGCAGTAAAATTCATTGTTAATTTTGTTATTAATATAAAAATACAATACAATACAATACACTGCCACATAATTCAATATTATAATACAATACAAATTAAAATGCAATATTCTTAAGTATTTAAAAATGACAATATACGTAACTTACGTATATGTTTAAATACCATGATAATAATATTAATAAAATAATAATAATAATAATATATATATAATATATATATATATATATATATATATATATATATATATATATATATATATATATATATATATATATAAGAAAAAAGAAGTACTTGTGACTCGTTTGGAACAAATATATAACTGTTTTGGATGGGTTGGAGTCAATAATAGGGCTATTGGTTAACTATTTTTTTATTCTCGAGCTTTCAATTGTGTTTACAATTATTATCAAGAGCTAAAAAAGACAAAATACTTACAAGGTTGAACTAAAAAGAAAAAACAATTTTTGTTAACTTACCAAATAAAAATTAGTTTGGTAAGTAAAAATCACTGCTTACATGTTCAAAATATTTTATATAAAAATGTTTTGATCTAACAAATGTTTCTCCGAAAATTTCTATAATTTTGAAAACATTTTTTTTTTAATATAAAAATAATTGAATTTATAAATAAGTTCAAATAGCAACCAATTACAAATAGCCTCAATGTCATAAATGCCAACATAAAATTTTTATTTTTGACAATTATATTGCCAAAAGTAAAACTTCGTTTAAACATTCTTTTTTGTTTAGTAACAAAAAGAAGAAGATTTATTCACCCTTGACAGATGTCTGAAAGAATGTGATAGATATATGGAGAATTAAATATGACATTTTACAAGTTTTATATATAAATCATAAAGAAAGAATATAATTATAAATTTTACTTAAATTTTGAATTTCAGATCTTTTGTTTAAACTCTTATCATTTTTGCTAATACAAACCATTTCCAAAAAAGTCCTTTTAAATTTATTACTTTCACTACATAAAATTTTAATGTTATCAAAATCCATAATATGGTCTTTATCGATTACATGTTCTGCCAAAGCACAAGATGGTTTTTTAATTCTGCAATCACTTTTGTGAGAAATAATGCGATTTGAAAGATTTCTTCCGGTCTCACCAACATATTCAGCCTCACACTGAGTACAACTAATGCTGTATACTAAATTCGTTTTTTCAAATTTGTCTATAGGATATTTAGTTTTAGAATATAAAGATGAAATAGTTTTGATGTTCTTTGTTGCTATTTTTATATTGTCAATAACCTTTAGTGTTTGTATTAATTTAGGTGTTAATGATGGTATAAAAGGTAGTGAATGATAATAGATGTTCTGATTGTTAGATACAATGTTTTGAGATTGAGCAAAAAATGGTGTTAAATTATTTATATTACCAATATTAGAAAAAAGCATCCTATGTAGCATATCTGGAGGATAAGAGTTTTCAATTAGAATATTTTTTAATAACTGAAGATCTTCCTGTAGATAATCTGGATGAGAAAGTTTTAAAACACGTTCTTTTAATCCTGTTATAAGGTTCATTTTCATCTTATTTGGATGGTGAGAGTAATAGCTTATAAATCTATTACTACATATGGGTTTTCTGAACCATTTGGTTTTCAACATATTGTCTGTATTTCTTACAATTCTCATGTCAAGGAATGGTAGAGAATTATCTACCTCTTCCTCAACTGTGAATTGTATATGCTGATTATGACTGTTGAAAATGTTGACTGTTTCATGAATTTTGTGTTTAGGAAGTGCCAAAACTAAATCATCTACATATCTCTTAATAAAAGGAATGAAAAAAGTGCAATTACTGATACAATCACTGATAACATCATCCATGACATAGCTACTTAGAATGGGTGAAAGACTAGATCCCATAGGACTACCAAAAATTTGTTTATAAAATACACCATTAAATATAAAAATATTAGAATCAAAAACAAAGTTGATAAGTGTTTTGAAATGTAATAAGTCAATATTAGTGTGTTGTGAAATCTCATTCCAATGTTTTTCAACACTACTTATGATTAAATCTAAAGGCAAATTAGTAAAAAGAGATGTTACATCAAAACTAACTAAAACATAATTTTGTGGTAATTGGAAATTATTAATGAAAGAACTAAAATCAAATGAATCTTTAATGTAAAAATTGTTGTTTAAATTATAAGCATTAGTTAAGATGTCAGTCAAAGATCATTTTTTAAATAAATACTATATGCAAACTAAACTTTTTCTTAAAAACCATCCTGAAATTTATATTGTTAAAAGCGATAAAGGTAACGTAACTGTTGTAATGTACAAAGAGGATTATCTACAAAAAACTGGAGAACTCTTAAATGATACTAAGTATTACACTACACTTAGAAGGAGTCCTGTTTGTACTTTGCAACAAAAAGCAAATTGTCTAGTATCTAAATTAAACATAAAGAAATTTATTGATAATAAAAAAGCAAAAGAGCTCAAAATTTATAATTCTATTGCTCCACGGTTCTATGCTCTGCCAAAAATACATAAACCAACTTTATCTATGAGACCAATTGTTTCATCTTTATGCCCTCCTAATGGACCAATAGCACAGCTCCTCACTGACATCTTAACTAATGCTTATAATTTAAACAACAATTTTTACATTAAAGATTCATTTGATTTTAGTTCTTTCATTAATAATTTCCAATTACCACAAAATTTTGTTTTAGTTAGTTTTGATGTAACATCTCTTTTTACTAATTTGCCTTTAGATTTAATCATAAGTAGTGTTGAAAAACATTGGAATGAGATTTCACAACACACTAATATTGACTTATTACATTTCAAAACACTTATCAACTTTGTTTTTGATTCTAATATTTTTATATTTAATGGTGTATTTTATAAACAAATTTTTGGTAGTCCTATGGGATCTAGTCTTTCACCCATTCTAAGTAGCTATGTCATGGATGATGTTATCAGTGATTGTATCAGTAATTGCACTTTTTTCATTCCTTTTATTAAGAGATATGTAGATGATTTAGTTTTGGCACTTCCTAAACACAAAATTCATGAAACAGTCAACATTTTCAACAGTCATAATCAGCATATACAATTCACAGTTGAGGAAGAGGTAGATAATTCTCTACCATTCCTTGACATGAGAATTGTAAGAAATACAGACAATATGTTGAAAACCAAATGGTTCAGAAAACCCATATGTAGTAATAGATTTATAAGCTATTACTCTCACCATCCAAATAAGATGAAAATGAACCTTATAACAGGATTAAAAGAACGTGTTTTAAAACTTTCTCATCCAGATTATCTACAGGAAGATCTTCAGTTATTAAAAAATATTCTAATTGAAAACTCTTATCCTCCAGATATGCTACATAGGATGCTTTTTTCTAATATTGGTAATATAAATAATTTAACACCATTTTTTGCTCAATCTCAAAACATTGTATCTAACAATCAGAACATCTATTATCATTCACTACCTTTTATACCATCATTAACACCTAAATTAATACAAACACTAAAGGTTATTGACAATATAAAAATAGCAACAAAGAACATCAAAACTATTTCATCTTTATATTCTAAAACTAAATATCCTATAGACAAATTTGAAAAAACGAATTTAGTATACAGCATTAGTTGTACTCAGTGTGAGGCTGAATATGTTGGTGAGACCGGAAGAAATCTTTCAAATCGCATTATTTCTCACAAAAGTGATTGCAGAATTAAAAAACCATCTTGTGCTTTGGCAGAACATGTAATCGATAAAGACCATATTATGGATTTTGATAACATTAAAATTTTATGTAGTGAAAGTAATAAATTTAAAAGGACTTTTTTGGAAATGGTTTGTATTAGCAAAAATGATAAGAGTTTAAACAAAAGATCTGAAATTCAAAATTTAAGTAAAATTTATAATTATATTCTTTCTTTATGATTTATATATAAAACTTGTAAAATGTCATATTTAATTCTCCATATATCTATCACATTCTTTCAGACATCTGTCAAGGGTGAATAAATCTTCTTCTTTTTGTTACTAAACAAAAAAGAATGTTTAAACGAAGTTTTACTTTTGGCAATATAATTGTCAAAAATAAAAATTTTATGTTGGCATTTATGACATTGAGGCTATTTGTAATTGGTTGCTATTTGAACTTATTTATAAATTCAATTATTTTTATATTAAAAAAAAAATGTTTTCAAAATTATAGAAATTTTCGGAGAAACATTTGTTAGATCAAAACATTTTTATATAAAATATTTTGAACATGTAAGTAGTGATTTTTACTTACCAAACTAATTTTTATTTGGTAAGTTAACAAAAATTGTTTTTTCTTTTTAGTTCAACCTTGTAAGTATTTTGTCTTTTTTAGCTCTTGATAATAATTGTAAACACAATTGAAAGCTCGAGAATAAAAAAATAGTTAACCAATAGCCCTATTATTGACTCCAACCCATCCAAAACAGTTATATATATATATATATATATATATATATATATATATATATATATATATATATATATATATATATATATATATATATATATATATATATATATATATATATATATATATTTAATAAGACTAAGGTGGGGTTTTTAAATATTTCAAAAATAAAAAAGGAAATTCATATTGGGATTCGAACTCACATATACCAGCGTATAAACCAAACACGTAAGAAATTTGCCAATTAGACATGACAGTAACGTATTTCAAAATTGACAGTTCTTGATCATACAGTGATTTATTGTAATTATTATTTTGAAAGCCTAAACTAATTTTGATTATTTTATCACATAAATAATAATATTAATATATATATATATATATATATATTAATATATAATATATAATATATATAATATTAAATATATATACAAAAGGAACATTTTTATTCCCGATAGAGAGTTGGAAATTTTCACTCTAGTACAAATTTCCAACGTCCACCGCGCGTATAGAAGTATAACTTCAAAAAAGACGCCGACATTTATGCGAAAAATATATCAGATATCTGGATTGATTGGTCACAGTTCTGAGAGAAATCTTATTTTCCTGTTCTATTACGACAAGGGTCAAAACCATTATTCAAAGTAACAACCTGAAAATATTAAGAATTAAAAAAGACAAAAACAGACATCTTAGTAGTAGCTAACTTTATGACGCGATTAAACTAATAATTGAACAAAAGAATATAACAGTGACGAGTAAATCACCAATATAAATTGATTGATATAGTATACCACAAGCGCAATTATCATTAGTTTTACATATTCAATAGAACGATAAAAATTGATTGAAATTTGTTAGTGGTTGTATTTATATTTTTCCCATAACTTGATAACACAATATTTAATAAAATTTATTAAAAATCCTTTGTAAAAGGTATATATTTTTAAAAACCCAAACGGGCTGTTATAGACAAAACGTTTTCGGAATCCATTATTCCATCATCAGTGTCTAGGTGTACATGCATGTAGCCACTAAATACATGGGTAAAAACCCGTTAACAAAAATTTAGTTACATTTGTTTTACATTATATTATATAAATTGCTAGGATGCTAAAGTTACCGTTGGATTAGGTAACATGGCGACATATGACTCCACGTTGAAGTTGCAAGTCCTGAGACGGTGTGTCTACGAGGACTTAATGGAAGCAACTTAAGTCCTCGTAGACACACCGTCTCAGGACTTGCAACTTCAACGTGGAGTCATATGTCGCCATGTTACCTAATCCAACGGTAACTTTAGCATCCTAGCAATTTATATAATATAATGTAAAACAAATGTAACTAAATTTTTGTTAACGGGTTTTTACCCATGTATTTAGTGGCTACATTCATGTACACCTAGACACTGATGATGGAATAATGGATTCCGAAAACGTTTTGTCTATAACAGCCCGTTTGGGTTTTTAAAAATATATACCTTTTACAAAGGATTTTTAATAAATTTTTTTAATATATGGTATACAGCCAAATACAGGAACGTAGATTCCTTGTGGACAATATTTAATATTTACTGCCTTCTGATTAATTAGCACTTGCCATGATATAGAATAAAAGTCGAAAGATGTATATGTATCAAATCAATCAAGTCCAACTTGAACATTTTAATTTGCGCAGCGTAAATTAGTTGTAATGCTGCATTACTTTAATATGAATTTCATATGAATTGTATTGAACAATATTGATTAATATTTGTCTTTTTTTTTCAGGTAAGTGGATTGCCTTATGAGTGTAAGTCAATGTTAATATTATTATTTGTTTGATATAATCATCTACTATTCTTGTGAACATTATATGTATGTCTACAATTTCATGGCCAGTAGCTATTTCTGTCCGTGTGTCACTAGTTTAGTTTTTTTTACATTAAAACAGTAAATTCATTCTTGTAGTTTTTGCAAATAATTTTGCAAAAATGTAATACATTTGTTAGAGTGTTGTAAAATTTAGGCCACACGTAGTACATAATGTGTATAAAGGGTTGCGTTTGGTCACAATCAAGTTAATTATCAATATTTTAATTGTCAATATTTTTATTTTATAATTTATTTTTTTAAAAATCATAAAATTGATCAAATGTATGCCGGTAAAAGCATCAATAATAAATATGTTTCATTCTGACAATAAAACGTGCACTGTCAGTTTTTTATTTTGCGTAAGATAAGCCAATAGACCAATTTCACCTCATTCAACAATTCAAGAGATTAAAAAAATGTGAAAATACTGTGTTATCTATTAATCATAAAATAAAAATATTAAGAATTAAAATATTGTTAATATCTAACTTTATGGCATCGAGCAAAAAGACAAAAGAGGGAATCTAATCGGTATGAAAAGGAGGCCAAAATTCATAAAAGTGGCCTCTTAATATGGCGGATATATCCGGAAATGCAAAGGCGCCAAGTTTAAGACTATGTTCCAAAATTATTATAAGCACTATGTTCCAAACACTTAAAATACTTTTTTTTAACACTATAGCATAATAAAGTTTTAATTAAATAACGATGATAGTCTAAAATGTGACACAATTGTTAAAAATCTTCAATATAAATAATCTTTCATATGACAGTAGGGACAAACAATAACATAACCCAAGTTAACTTGATTTCTTAAACGAGTAAAGAGACTCTCTTTCCTTGTTTAATGTGGCCTCTCAAAATGGCACTTCCCGTCTAAGCATTTTTGCCCCCACTACCTTTACATTCCGTCTTCTGTCTTTTTGCTCGATGCTTTATGGTGACCGAAGGCAATCCGTTATACTTATTCTGCACTACGTGTGGCCTAACTTTGACAAACATACCCTGGAAAATTTATTATTTATGTATGCAAAATTTTGGAATGTGGTTAACTCGTAGAACAATTTTAATTCTAGTTTTCAATACAGCTTTCAGTCCTCTACAAATAGTATCCCATGACCTTTGATGAAAACTAATTAGGGAAGCAGGAATTCAACAGTTTAGAATTTCACATGGAGTTTCCTATGGCTCGTTTGACGATTCACCACCTGATCTATATCTCTATTGGGTATTTTAGTTCTAATCTAGTTGATAACATAACTTTTTGTTTTTAGTGCAAAAATTCTTTGTTGCGAATGTATCCAATCCTCCTCTTTCTTCTTTATGTACCATATCATCTAAGAATATTTGCCTTTATCATGGTAATTCGTATTTGTTGATCTTCTTCTTCTTCTTCTGGTTCCTATCTGTTTCGGATGTTGGAAATCATATTGGCAAATGTTTGGCAAATTGGCAATCATGACCTTGCTCGCTACGGCTCGAAACAGCTCCGTTGAGGTTTTATTAAACCATGTTCTTAAATTCCGCAGCCATGATATTCTCCTTCTACCGAGTCCTCGCTTACCTTTGACTTTACCTTGCAATATAGACTGCAGCAGGGAGTAACGGTGCTGATTTCTCATAACGTGTCTCAGATATTGCAATTTTATGCGTTTGATCGTAAACACAATCTCTGGTTCCTTCTTCATTTTTTCTAGAACTTCCTTGTTCGTGATTCTTGCTGTCCATGATATTCTCAGCATCCTTCTATAAAGCCACATCTCAAATGCTTCAAGTTTTTTAATAGTGGTGTCTGTAAGCGTCCATCCCTCCGCCCCGTACAACAACACAGAGAAAACATAGCATCTCAAATGTCTCATTTTTGTATCTAGGGATATGTTGTGACTTTTGAAGATGGCGCTCATTTTGTTAAAGACCGTTCTTGCCTTTCCTATGCGGCACTTTATTTCCTGTACATTGCTCCACTGTTCGTTTATAATAGTTCCCTGGTAGCAATACTGTTTTACTCGCTCTATCTGCGTCCCATTAATGTATAGATGAGCCCCATTTATATTCTTCTTACTGATAATCATTTGTTTCGTTTTGTGGGTATTAATGTTTAGTCCGTACTGTTGACGGTACTCGTTTATTCTGTCCATTAGCCTCTGAAGTCCCTCTAAACTATCTGCTATCACCATGGTGTCGTCGGCATATCTAACATTGTTTACTCTTTCACCATTTAGAAGGATGCCTTCGTCTATTCCGTAAAGAGCCTCGTTAAAAATTTTCTCTGAGTACATATTAAATATCAACGGCGATAGGATACATCCCTGTCTAACTCCACGTAGTATTTTTATGTGATCTGTTTCTTCTCCGTTAATTTTCATGTATGCGGTCTGATTCCAGTATAGTTCTGAAATTATTCTGAGGTCTTTGTCATCCAGGTCTGCTTCTGTTAAAATATTTATCATCTTTTGATGTTGAACTCTGTCAAATGCCTTTTCATAGTCGATCAAGCACGCGTATACGTCACAGTTAACGTCCCTGCATCTTTGAATCAGTACCTGTACTCCGAAAAGTGCCTCTCTGGTACCCACTGCGTTAATGAAGCCGAACTGTCTGTCCGATATTTGTTCCTCGCACTTCTTATAAATTCTTCCATGGATGACTCTAAGAAACAGTTTCAACATGTGGCTCATTAGGCTGATTGTTCGATATTCTTCGCTCTTTTTAGCCCCCTATTTTTTAGGTATCGCTATGAATTCTGATTCTAGCCATTTATCAGGGATGATTCCTGTATTGTATATTTTATTGAAGACAGCCGTGATCCAATTTATTCCTTCTTCCTCCAAGAGATTTGTTGATACCTGATCTAAACATATTATTTGAGCTATATCCAAATCAAGTTCTCAAAGTATTCAACCAATTCATTGAATTCTTCTTCCCTGAAAGGTCTTTTGTGCATAACCTACGCCTATATTTTAGTCGAAAATCTCTTAAAATTATCTGTTTTGTAGCTACATCTGTTATCTTATCAGTTCTAAAATTACTTGGTCTCAAGTATTGGGGACGAGGGAGTATCAAGGGTTAGGAAACAATTTTCCTGATAATGATAATGTATTTTTAATTGATTCTCGGCATTTTTGCAGATGTATGTTCACTTACTTTACCCATTATACAGAGGTATCCGAGTGAGTAGTAGTATTTAGTGAGAACGTCTGTTACTATTTCTAGTTCAGTCTTCTTTGGCCTAAAGTACATTATCAGTAGGTTACAATAAGTTCCTTTTCCATTTTCTAATATCCTTCACTACATTGATTTTTGGTATACTGCAGAATAGCTTTGGTGCGATAAAAAGAGTCTTAGCTTCTCCTTTACCTAGACAACAAAGTGACTTTTTTGTTCTTAGATAGTTGCTTAAAGCATTGTTTTCAACTCATGAGTTATATACTTAACAATCTTCAGTGCAGCTTGGGAATAAGTCTTAGGCAATAAATATTGTGGTTGAGTTAAGGTTAATTATTTTTATTAGTTTAAAACAAGTTTATTTTTAAGTTTTAATTTCGACTTTGAAAATCGTTCTCAAAATTTAAATCATAATAAATTTTGTTTTTTGTTACGTGATGGAAAATTATTCTAATAATTTATTATCAGACAACGGACATATTATACATTTTAAAGTAAATTTAAAATGATATTGCCAATATTGCTGAGTTGCGTTCCTGGGACGACTTTATTGTAAGATAGTTTATTCGATTATATGAAATCAACTTTAACTTGAGAATATCTGCCACAACCACTTGCAATAATGACACTAAAATTCTCCTATTAGTGATTCCATAAAATCACTCAGGAAAAACCCAGGAAAAAACCTTATAATACTATCCCGACATGGTGAGTATTTGGTGTTACATTTAGTTTACTCTCAATAAGCACAAACTCTGATTTTATGTTTATGTTATTTAAAAACATAAATTATGATGTATTCTTGATATTTTATTGGCTTACTTTCTTTTTTATTTACAATAAAGTCGTCCCAGGAACGCAACTCAGCAATATTAAGTTCATCTCAGTCATCTACATTAAAATGTATAATATCTGTTTGAATTGTCAATATAAATAAGTCAGATAAAATTAAATTATTAGAAGAATTTTCCACAAAGTAACAAAAAACAAAATTTGTTTAATTTGTTAATGTTTTGCATTTTGAGAACGATTTCTGAAGTGAAAACTAAAACGTCAAAAATAAACTCATTTTAAACTTAAATTGTGGCTTATTTCTAATAAAAGTAGTAATTGCATTAAGATACCATAAGAAAATAGCTTCAAAAAATACTATTGCTAGCACCTTTACTTGAAATATTGCAGGTTGATTTCTAAGGCTTGTTCACAGTTTCATGTGAGAACCAGTAACTTTACTCCTACCACCTTGTCATATGTATGCAATGCGTTATTTGAACATTTAAGAACTCTATGTTCAATCAGGTCACCTGGCTTTAGAAGCTTAGCTCCATTTAGCCTAAAGATACGTTCGAGAGCAATCCTCTTCATGTATATATGTAGTGCAGAAGGATCAGCAATACCTCTAAGGCTACAATGGGAGATTTTTGAAGTTTTTTAAGGTTAATTTTCTTTAATTCCGATTGCTCCTCCAAATCAGTGTAAGGAACTATAGTTCTAACAATGGTTATGTGTAACTAATAGACTATTTTAGGATTCAGACTCTGTGTTTTGTCCACAACGCCTACGGCAGGTCCAAAGCACTATTATTGTTTTCATGGCGATGTTTTCGAGGTGCGTACCCCACGTATGTTTCCCATCAAGGATCACTACGATAAACTTAACCTGTTCTGAGAATAATAGTGCTGTTCCATTTATTGCCACAGGTTGAATTGTTGATTTCCTCTTCTTTGTAAATGTTACTAGGTTTATGCCACTTTGCATGCGATTAGCAATAATACCAAGACTAATAAATCTTTCTCTTCTGAGCTTTTTTAATATCGTCATTATCGACCACAGTGGAGGTAATAAGATTCCTCCTTGATAACTTCCTTTTAGCCATCTGATCTCCTTGGTATGTAATTATATTCATAGCGTCTGCATAGCTTATTCTTAGGATTCGTCTGTAAGCTCACAGTTCAAAGAATTTCAATATGTTATTATGATCTTTTTTATTGACCAAGTTTATAATTCGTAGAATAATACGGACAACACACAGAATCTAAGCTATCAAATATTTTAGCCCTTTGTGATTATCAATTATCTCTGATACAAAGTATCTTCTATTTTGTTGAATGAATTTCTTGCTTATTTAATCCTTTAATTCTAATCCTAGTCGTAATAATTTCTACTATGACTCATTATTTTTTTTAAATTATTTCCACATTTTTGGACAGACTTTGTTTGTTTTCTTACAGCTGTATGATTATAATAGACGTTACTGATAATTTCCATATTTCTTAGATGTAAGATTTTAGTTTCGAGCCATAAGGCACTTAGGTTGGATTTTACCGAAGGCTTTGTTGCAATCAAAAGACAACCGTATATTCACATCCATGCATCCTTGTATAAATATAATAATGGGTACCAGGTTTTGTCTCATCTCCATTGACCTCTCCATTCCTCAATAAGACGGTTGTTTAACATCTTGTTCAAGTATTTCATGTATGACTTAAGGAATATTTTAAAAGTGTGTAAGGAATAAACTAAGTGTTCGATTGTCGGGGCAGTAACATGAAAACCTATATTAGTAAATTTTTAGTATATTAATTCCCCCAACTAAAATACTATATATCAAAAAGAGTCATCGAATCTAGTCGTTTTCTGGTCTAATCCTAATTAATTTTGTTCTGATACTTTAGGTCATGGCATCTTGTCATTTTTGTTAGTTTTATTGCTTGCAACACTTCTTTCTTTTTTATATCTGGACAGTTGTCTATCTAACCAAAACTAAATGCATGCTCATCAGCAGAACACAACAACCTCCGATGCAATTGACATTAAACAACCGAAAAATAGAACAAGTGGAGACATACACATACCTTGGAACCACAGTCAACACAAAATGCGACCAGTCAACAGAAATAAGATCACGAATTGAAAAAGCGGGAAACGCGTTCAACAATATGAAAAAGTGGTTCACAAGCAAAATCTCAATGGAACTAAAATTAAGACTGGTCAAGTGTTATGCCTTCCCGGTCTTGTTCTATGTAGCAGAGGCATGGACCACAACGGAAGCCATCCTGAAGAAACTAGAATCCTTTGAGCTGTGGATGTATCGCCGTATTCTTCGGATATCCTGGACAGACCACATCACTAACGTGGAAGTAATGCAGAGAATAGGCAAAAGCAAAGAAATAATCTTCACCGTAAAGAAACGGAAGCTTGAGTACTTCGGACATGTCATGAGGCATACTAAGTACCGGCTGCTACAGTTAATAGTCCAAGGAAGAATTGACAGTAGGAGGGGACCGGGAAGAAGACGACACTCATAGATGCATAACCTGCGACAATGGTTCGGACTAACATCGACCGAACTGTTCAGAGGTACCGTAAACAAAGTCAAAATAGCCTTGTTAATAGTCAACGTCCGAAACGGATAGGGCAAAGAAAGAAGAAGAAGTTGTCTATTACCAGACGTCTCCATACACACCAGTACTTCACAATAGCTGCTGCTCTCAGTTGATCCGCAGATTTATATTTGCCAAAGCTATATCTTCACCTGTCCTACATAAGCAACTTTTCTATGAAATACATAAACGTTCTCCATTAGCCACTGGGACGCACCGTGTCGAAGTTAAGAGCTATCTTTTAAGTATACTTTCCAAAAAGTACTGAAAGGCCCCTACACAATTCAGAACCCCTCTTTCTTTAAAACTAACTCCGACACCGTAATTTAATATTTGTGAATAATAATGAGCTTGATTATTGCATTACATTATTTAATTTACTTGGGCTTCCTATTAGAAATCATTAAGTATATAATTTATTTTATTGTTTCATGGTAAAGTCCATATATTCTTATTAAACTTATATTACTTTTTTTTACCACGCAATATTCTCGTTAAGGTAAAACTGGGATGTAACTTTTGTAATCTGATAGTAATTAAACGGATAACACCGATTTCCGGAGTCGTCAACTACCATCAATTAGTTTTACTGAAATGTTTGTATTGTGACGTTCTGACTAGTAAAGTAATCACGAATCTAAATAATTACTGTACAAGTAGGTGTTAGATTCTAATCAAGATCAGGAACGCCCTGTCACGTAACCAATCAAAGACGAATTCTAGCACAATAAACCATGCAAGTATAATAATAGTGATTCCTGTTATATCGGAATTCCACATAATTCCTGTGTAATTTAGTATATATATATATATATATATATATATATATATATATATATATATATATATATATATATATATATCTATATATATATATATATATATATATATATACAGTGTGTTCATAAAGTGTGGAAACGGTCTATTATCTCATGACTTAACTATTTTCAGAGTTAAAGCTCTGACAGGTCGATTATTTTTTTGTTTTTTAACCTTTTTGAAAGAAAAAAATTTTTACCCTCACTATCTTAGCAGATGTGACGTAATCGATATTTTTTTTAAACAGAGAGGGCACATTTTTATCTAAAAACTTAAAAGCCCATATTTTTCTGAGTACAACCGTACCAAACTCATCATTTTCAAACTTCAGTATACAGAGTGTAAAGGAAACCAGTGCTCGTATTTCTTAAAATTTAATTCAAAATTTATTTTACAAAGAAAATTATTAAATAAGTCATTTCATATTAAAGACAAAAATAACATAATTACAAAAAATTCTCGAATTAAGCTCCTTGATTTAATTGACAGTTTCCAAGACGTCCAATGAATTCTTTGAGGTTTACCAAATTGATAGGTCGGTTTACATATACCTTACTTCTCAAATAACCTCAAATAGAAAAGTTTATGAGTTCAAATCTGGTGACCTAGCAGGCCATTTAATATAGTTGCGTCGTTCAATCCAGCGATTGAGAAAAGTTACATTTAGAAAATTTCTAACCTAATTTCTATATATATATATATATATATATATATATATATATATATGTATATATATATATATATATTTATATATATATATATATATATATATATATATATATATATATATATATATAGATATATATATATATATATATATATATATATATATATATAAATATATAACGAGTTTATTACAGCTGCCGCCGTTTCTCGCAACCTAGCTTCCAACGCTTGCGATCGTTCCAGTTATCTACTTGTAGACCCCTATCTTCCATTGCACCTTTTAATTTCTAACTACAGCATAATGTGGACTTGCACCAAATAAAAATGGAACTACGTAGGTTTGCAACATCTCTAAATACCTTTCACCCGTCACAGTACCGTCAAAAAATAGGGTCCTACAATGGTATTCCAAACAATCCCAGCCCATACATTTACCTTTTAGGGATATTGGGTATAAACTTCCATCGTAGTAGTAGCACCATCGTAATTTAAAATATTTTCTATTAAGGTGATATTTCTTAAAAACATACTAGTACAGACTTCTAAATTGATGTGTCACAACAAATCAATTTAATAGTGACATATCCAATGGTAACTACGAGTTTACTGTCTGTTTGCTAACGAATTTGACATGTCTTAACAGCCTACTTGATTTTTCGCAATATACTGAGTAAGTCCACCACTTTATTTTATTGTATTGTTAATCTACAGCATATTACGAAGCCATTATCATTTGAATGGAATTGGTTTTCTTAATAGATAAACAATCTACCTTCTATATCGTACAACAATAGGCCACTCCATTCGAGCATTTGTTGTAATTATGTTATTTGTTTGTCTTTGATAAGAAACGACTTATTTAATAATTTTCTTTGTAAAATAAATTTTGAATTAACTTTTAAGAAATAGGAGCACTGGTTTCCTTTACACTCTATATACTGAAGATTAAATGTGATGAGTTTGGTACGGTTGTACTTAGAAAAATATGGGCTTTTAATTTTTTAGATAAAAATATGCCTTTTCTATTTAAAAAAATGATCGATGACGTCACATCTGCTAAGATAGCAATGGTAAAAGTTATTTGTTTTTGTTCGGGGTAGCTCTCATTAAAAAGTTGGAACGTTTCGCTGCATGGAAATTATTTCTACATTCACCAATTATTAACACAGCTGCTACTTTGTTGGCTACAGTACGTACCATTCTGCCTTTGTAAAAATTTAAACGTCTCGTTAAACAATAATTAAACTAAATATTAACTAAGAACAACTACTTAATCAAAAACAACTTGACTAAACTAAGTAGAAACAGAAACTAAATATTCAGGTATAAACGCTTTTGCAAACCAAAAATAACTAGAGAATTTACTAAACTAAACAGAAGCAAAAACTGAATATTCAGCTATAAACGCTTTTGCAAATTAATGACAACTAGAGACTTGACAAACGTCAACTTTTTTGACAAATAACCAAAGGCGGACGTTAGAATTTTTAATAATTAAATGCCAAACTAGAATTTTAGTATTTATTTAATTTATTCGTCAAAATCATCTTAAATTTAAACAAAATTAGTTGATTGAATAGATATATTAAAATAATTGTAGTTTCGCATTTAATTAATAAATACTCTAACGTTCGCCTCTGGTTAATTGTCAAAAAAGTTGACTTTGACGTAAAAACAATTAGAGAATTGAAAAACGTCAACTTTTTGACAAGTAACCAGAGGCGGGGGATTAAAATTTTTATTAATTAAATGCTAAACTACAATTTTAGTATTTATTTAATTTATTCATCAAAATGAGCTTAAACTTAAATAAAATTAGTATGGCTGAATAGGTATTTTCAATACCTTTTAAACGAGGTATCACTTGCGATAAGGTCTTATTTAAAATTATCTTTCACAGTGGCGCTGTAACGTCATCTGTCACTATTACGTCACTTGTTATGACTAGTTAAGAAGCCTACGTCTGTTTATTACCTCCCTCCAAATTTATATATATATATATATATAAATATATATATATATATATATATATATATATATATATATATATATATTCATTCTCAGCGTATTCCACTGATTATGGTATAGCCTCCCTTACATAGTCGTTCTTAATTTATGTCCACGATTGTCTAATATTTCTGTGCCATACTGTACCGACTTCTTTCCTTATGTTATAATCTCATCTTAAATTTGGACGTCTTCTATTACTGCATGGGATATATAGAATCGAAAGCCTTCTCGTAATCTATGAAGGTTAATACTATTATTTGATATTCTTAGCTCTACTCATTATTTCTCGAAGCGTATGGATATAATCCAGGGTACCGAAACCACATCTGAAGCCAGCTTACTCTCTTGGCTGTGCAGTATCTAATGCGTTTGTTAATCTGTTGATGATCTTTGTGAATATCTTGTATATGATTGATTGTAGATTAATAGGTCTGTAATTTTTGATATCCTTTTTGCTACCTTTTTTATGAATGAGAATTATGTTTGCTGTATTCCTGTGGTCTGGTATGCATCTTAATCTTAGGCAGTTCGTAAAGATTTTCCAGGTTTTCTAGGCAGTATCTATGCCAGCTGTTTTACCGCTTTTCGTTTTTCTAATCTTTACATCGTCTTGGTTACTGATTGCTTTTTCAAGTGTTTCAGGGACTTTGTATAGTTTGCTCTATAATTTAGCCACGAGTTGTATTATTTCATTTCTGTCTGTAATTATGGTTTTTTGTATTTTAGAGCAACGGTTTGCTTTTTTCCAGAGATTAATGCTTTTCTTGTTTTATTATAGTATTCCCTGTTTTGATTGGATTTTCTACATGTCTTTCATTGCATTTTCTTATGTCTTCCTTAATACTTTTCCTTATTGTCTTACAAAGTTCTGTGTATTGTATTCTCTGTATGTTACTACCTACTTTCATTTTGTTTTTCTGTTTAAGCATTATTTTGGTTTTACTAGAGAGTTTCCTATGTCCATTTTGTTGTTGCAGACCTCCGATTTCTTTAGAACTATCAAGGATGGTTTCCATTATGATGATGATTTATTTTATTCTTTCTAGTTTTAGATCTAAGACAACTTTTTCACTGATTAGTCTATGGTTACTGCCTATTTGAAATTTATTTATTATTCTGACATTTGTATTGTAGTGATCTTGTTGGCTATAATGACTTTAATTTCGTTCTTAGTGGTTCCATTTGGTGCTACCCAAGTATATATCCGGGCTTCAGTCTGGTAGAGGTATCTTGGTCGGGATTCGACAGGACTAGACTACAGAAGATAAACTAGTGAGATGAAAAAAGAAACAAGAAAGAGAAGAGAATTTTGGGCACCAATTCGGGAATTTGCCGAATGAGTTAACATGCTTCAACATAAGAATTGTTTAAACCCTACAAAATCTAGTTGCTGCAATATTGCAGATTTGCAATTAAATGAAGATTACTACGACCATAGATTACAGTTTTGTGAGGTAATGATTAAAAAAAATTTAACTGACGAGAACTTTGTTAACAAGATATATTTTTCCGACGAAGCAATATTTACTCTGTGTGACAATATAAATCGTCAAAGTTTAAGGTATTCGAGCCAGGTAAATCCATAATGGATATGCGAAAATCTTACACAAAGACCTAAAACTTAACTTATGGTCGGATATAATAGGTATTCAGTTAATTGGGATGTTTTTTATAGAAGGCAATTTAACAAACGATAATTATGAAATGCTGCTTGGAAATGAAATTGTACCTGCCCTGAAAAACACGTTTGGGGCAAAATTTAATGAAATATGGTTTTAGTATTTACCGTACGATGCATTGGTAGATTAGGCTGTATTGAATGGCATCCTCGTTTACCCGATTTGAATCCTAAAATTTATTGTTATTGGGAATCTTGAAAAATAGAATTTATAAAACTAAACCAGCAAGTATTGGAAACAATTATCGATGAATCCGTATTTATTTCGTGAGAAATATAGAGAAATGTTATAGACGCATTCTACCATCGTTTAGAATACTGTCAAATTAATAACGAAGGACATTTTGTTTAGGTAGACAATAATTTAGCAATGTAGTAAACTTTTTATTATTATGTTCAAATTTAGTTGTACATAGTTTGAACCAAAAAAATTATTGAAGCTATTAAGTGTTTCTAGGCTTTTGTTTTATCTTTTTAAGAGGTTCCTGGCTACATAAAATCGAAAGTATTATATACGGTTGAACTTCTATCGAAGAAAAGATTTCAATAAAGGTACAATATAAAGAATGTTTTATTAAAAAAAAACCAAAGTGACTAACGGTATCAGAAAAATGGTAAATCTGGCAACATTAGAAACATCAAATTTCAAATCTTCATATTGCCAAATAGGCATTTCCCGGTTTTTGTACAATTCGGACTATCCATTTAAGAGATAAATAGGCGTTTTCAGACTTTTGGTCCACTCGGTATATACGATTTTGTATATTATTATTATTCATCATCTTCTGTACAATCTGTTTGATATTTGAAACAAAGCCTAGCTTTTAACTTTTGGTGATTTGTGCCAAGAATTTTTTTAGTTTTGGAATTAACAATTTTCCTCTTCTATACTATTTATTGGGTCAAATGAATGATATAGACTGGCATCTTGCAGATATTCCGAATTGGTTATCCTGAATGTATTTTATAAGTAATCAATTTCAAATATTTCTACTTCGTACTAGATGTAGTTAAAATATCTAGAGGGTTTTTATCTTTTGAGGGAAATTCTTTTTTGATATTCATAACTATTAAAATACGTTGTTAGATGACAATATAATTAAATCGTTATATATAACAATACGAATATATTCCATTTAACAATAAAATTATCCACTATATTTCAACTGCAAGGTACACGTGCAGTTTTAATAAATGATACAATGAACATGGCTGCATTCACGTCCTTTATTGCGATATTCGTTACACTTTTCGTTTAGCTATTAGCAGCTCCATGATAAATATTACTCAACATTATTCTCCCGATATATTGGACTGTATAACACATCCGGTGTTTTATTAAAAGCTGCCGACGCTTACAACTGTACTGATGTTTCTTTCAAATCAGAAATTATTAATTTTAATTTTTTATTTTCTGTAACACCTGTTTTCGTAATCATTTAAGTACATATTTGATCTAATCTGTTTGATTGTAGTAGTTAACGTTTTTATTAATATTATCTTCTACACTTCAAGGATTGTGCTTTTGCAGCTTGTCCCGTCTTCTTTATAGCCATCTTATTCTAGCCATTAAATATTATAGGTTGAAATACTTTAGTTAATTTTACCGGGCATAAGTGCATTAAAAATTTTGGTTAACTTTTCAAAACTCTCATGGCTCATTTACCATATCAATTACTTTTATTTCTTGGCTTCTAGTATTTATCATTTGCTAGTTTTATCCAGGATAAACAAGGAAAATAAATATAGTAAACAAAAATTATAAACTTTTAAATACCATTTATTTATTATACTATAAAATATATAAAAAAGATAAAATGTTTTTCAATGTTTATTATGTATAAACTTTCTTGTCAAATTGCCAAGAAAAAGGATCATTAACCCAGAACACATTTAAGTTGCAAGATGACTAAGACGATGACCAGGATTGGCCTGAACCAAAGCAAATAGATGAGAATATCAAGCCAACTTCCCCAAAAGAAGTAGCTGAGTTAATAAAAGAACAAATCGACCCAAATAAAGCACCAGGTTATGACCTCATTACCGGAAGACTGCTAAAAAATCTACCAAGAAAAGCTATCGTAAAATTAACAAATTTAATAAATGCTGCCTTTAGACTACAATATGTTCCAGATTTATGGAAGATAGCTGAGGTGATCATGATACCAAAGCCTGGGAAACCCCCCAATGAGGTGACATCATATAGACCAATATCACTCCTACCTGTGATGTCCAAGGTGTTTGAAAAACTCCTCCTGCGAAGAATCCTACCAATAATTGAAGAAAAGAAAATAATTCCAGATCAACAATTTGGATTTAGAAATAAGCATTCGACAATTGACCAGGTGCATAGAATAACTGCTATAATTGAAAGATCATTAGAGAAAAGAAAAGTCTGTTCTGCAACCTTCCTAGATGTGGCACAGGCGTTTGATAAAGTCTGGCATAAGGGTTTGATACATAAACTTAAATCATTCATGCCTAAACAATATTCAAATATATTACAATCATATCTAGCGAACAGACATTTTAGAGTTAAACAAGAAGATGCATACACTGATCTCAAGGATATTGAAGCAGGTGTTCCACAAGGGAGTGTATTGGGTCCAGTCCTATATCTAATATACACGTGTGATATACCTGAACTAGAAGACGACACCATAGCTACCTTCGCAGATGACAGTGCTGTCTTAGCGGTAAGTGACACCGTCGAAGAAGCTACAGAAAAACTAAAAAATTCAATAAACAAAATCCATGAATGGACCAAAAAATGGAAAATTAAACTGAATGAGAATAAATCAGTCCATATAAATTTTACCAATAAGAGAATTAATAATATTCCTATTAGAATAAATGATGTCCAAGTGCCTATTGCAACATCAGCAAAGTACTTGGGATCACTCTTGATGCGAAACTTCGCTGGAAAGCTCACGTGAAGAAGAAAAGAGAAGAACTAGGCATCCGCTACAAGAAAATGTATTGGTTAATGGGAAGACATTCCTCTCTATCCATAAATAATAAACTCCTAATCTATAAACAAATACTGAGACCAGTATGGACCTATGGCTGCCAACTCTGGGGCTGTGCCAAGCCTAGTAACATCAAAGTAATCCAGACATTCCAGAATAAAGTACTGAGGAACATCGTAGATGCGCCTTGGTACGTTAGAAACAACAACCTTCACCGGGACCTCAAGATGGAAGACGTCAATCAGATAATCAAGAAATTTGCAGGGAGCCATGAACAACGACTCCATCATCATGTAAACGTCGAGGCTATCCAGCTCCTCGACAATACAAACCTAGAAAGAAGGCTCAAAAGAACAAAGCCTTTTGAACTGGTATAATAAGTGAGTGAAAAGCAGAGTAAAGTGTTGTGCGAGTATGCATGCTAAATTTAATGCTAGTTATTAGAAATAATAGGAAAGATACTAGTGAGTAGACACCTAATTTTAAGATTTCATTAGTAATTTAAGTTAGAAACCAATTGATAATTGGTCTTACTGACCAGATTTTAATGTAAGTACACTTCTGTGTCTTTAGTAAAAAAAAAAAAAAAAATTAACCCAGATACTTCTAAAACTTTTTACCTCAACATTTTTAATAAATTCTTCTATAAATTGCTTTCTACTTCAATTATATACAAGTTTTACAAATAAAATTTATTGTTTAGGTTGGCCGTTTTTGAGTTATTATGTGTATGTTATAACCAACAGTAGGAATCCAAGCTACGTAAGTAACAATGATTTCATTATACAATAAATGAAACTAAGTATAAAAATTAAAGTTATTCTTTATTATGATAAAAGCTAAAAAACATGATTTAGGGTGACGTGCAACATCGCACTTTTTACATCTGAACGCTGCCTGCTTATGACATATACCACCCCTTGTTTGTTTTTCTTGATAATTGACGATATGGTCTAATCTATCGTACCTTGACACAACATGTGTCAAGGTACGATAAGTAAGTTGACTTTTTTTTGAAGGTCCGTGTTAATTTGTTTTCTTATACATTTCCTATAACCCTGACGCTATGATCCTTCTTAATCCAAGATGAACCATTTTTCCACCATTACTTTTATGCAATTGCCAGGCATTGTGCTCTGCCCTTTCAAGGCAGTGCGAAAATGAACTAAAGCACCACCTTGCTTCTGATACCTATTCTGTATAAGCTTATGTTTTGGTCTTCACGGTCTACTCCGCCCATATTTTCATCATATTTTTTATCATAAATAGCTGTGGGATGAGTATACTTTTAGGTATTTATGTCAATGTAGTTTTCGTCCCCGGAATCTTCGTCGGTAACATATTTATCGTATGGAGGGAAGACAACAATACCGTCAGGTAATAAATACGGATCATCTAGGTGTTCAATCTCATCTAATAACTCATTGAGAGTCAATGGTTTTGTCCAATAACTAAAATGTTACAAAATGTTATGACTGAGTAGCCTGTTATCCTACCGTATGTTATAACATACAGTCTTTTTTGAAATGTAGTAAAACTGTAGTGAAATATAATACAAAAACGAAAGTAAATGTTAAAACTTTCGGAGAAAATAGTGCCATAGTATGCTCAAAATATTTACTTCCTTTTATCCATTTTGTATTTACCACGTGCGCTAATATTTATTACAATCTTTTGACACCTTACTTAGCTAACTGTTGACTGCAGATAAATGCAAACAACTACTGATTCATATTTAAAAAAGCAGGTTACGTTGTGCGATCTATGAAATAATAGTAAAAGTCGAATAATACAGGAATTTGTAAAGCGCATGTTTAACGGAAGTAGGAGTATCTGGGTTAATTTTGTTATCTCCTTTTTGAACCAAATTTATTTAAGAAAGAAAAACAAATATGGTATGCAATACAAACACAACTTTTATGTCACAAATACTTTGGCTGACCTTTCATCTAGGATCTGCGACGTTTTTCGACGGACACCTATTCTCCTTGACTGTGTTGTCACAAACTGTCCAAGTTCTCTAACAAACGTGTTAATCTGACTATGCAAATCTGCTTTCTCCTTTTACAATGTTTCAAAACAGCACTCGTTCGGATTCTCGCCACATATTAAATCTTCCACTCGTTCAAAATAAGACCAGCAATCTTTAGGCCCAAGGATTTTCCTCCTCGACTTAATGCCTCGTGCCAACTTTATATAATGCTTGTTTTTTACTCACAGAAACTGGGACCTCTTCGGACACAAAAAGTTTGGAATTCTCGACTTGGTCTCTTTTCGCCTTCCACGATTCTGCTATCACCGAATTAATGACACAAAAACACAGCTTGTAACACACTGCTTTCAGTTGGACTACTTGTTCTGGATGGTAAAAACACAATGATCAAAACTTTTTCGTTCAATTTTACATCGACTCTCTATTCCCCTCCCATCGTTTTCCCATAGCCAATCACACAATATTCATCCTCACTATACCACTTTCCAAAAAATCCTCTTTGTATTATTTTTTTAAGAAATCAACGATATTGTATGCAACTTGGTTTTTTCCAACTTTCTAGCAGAATATAAGAATAAAAATTATTTTTTATTTACTAGCACAAAACCTTATCTTGAAAAAACAAACATTAAAAGTTTCTCCAACTAATCGCTTCGTTGAATTTGTTATCTGAAACAACTGCTATAACACCCAACGCATTGTTTATTTAGCCCCAAATTTCCAGGAACCATTATTAAAACGTCAGGGTTTAATTACTTATAACCTTCAAAACAGTATTTAGCTAGCTTTCTAATGTTTATCAATACAAATTGTTCTTATAACTTCTTCTTCTTCTCGTGCCACTCCTAGCGGAGATTGGAAATCATCATGGCCACTGCGACTTTGTTAGCAGCGCGCCTAAAAAGTTCATTCGAACTACACCCGAACCATTCACGTAGATTACGAAGCCACGATGTTTTTCTTCTTCCCACACTTCTTTTGCCCTTAATTTTGCCCTGCATGATATTTCTTAAAAGTTCGTACTTTTCACCTCTCACAATGTGCCCCAAGTATTCCATCTTTCTAGTTTTTATCTCATTTAGAATTTCGCATCTTTTGTCTAAAGTTTGGAGTACTTGCGTGTTAGTGACGCGGTCCATCCATGATATTCTGAGAATGCGCCTATAGCACCACATCTCGAAAGCTTCGATGTTTTTTGTGGTCAACTGTTTTAGTGTCCAAGCCTCTACTCCATACAACAGGGTAGAAAAGACATAACACCGCAGCATTCGTATTCGTAACTTTATATTGATATCACGATTGCAAAAGAGTTTGCGCATTCTATTAAAGACTGATCTAGCGATTTCTATTCTACATCTAATCTCTTTTGTTTGATCAGTATCGTCTGTGATCCAAGCACCTAGATATTTATAACAGGACACACGCTCAATCGTTGTATTGTCTATTACAAGATTAGCTCTGATGTTCTTTGATTTCGTGATTACCATAAATTTAGTTTTTTTCAAATTAATTTTCAAGCCGTAACTGTTATAGTATATATTGAGACTTTGAACGAGATGTTGTAGTTCTACTAGCGTTCCCGTTAGGAGAACCGTATCGTCAGCATACCTTATATTGTTGATCGTCTCACCATTTATTATCAGACCAAGATCTTCTTCCTCGAGTGCTTGTTCACAAATAGCTTCACTATACAGATTAAATAAAAGTGGCGACAAGATGCATCCCTGCCGGACTCCTCGACGGATTTGAATTTCTTCTGTTAGCCTACCCTCAACCTTCACATTTGCTGTTTGATTCCAATATAGGTTGCATATAATTCGAATATCTCGGCTGTCTATATTTTTCTTTATTAGAATTTGTCTTAGTGGTTCATGTTGTACTTTGTCAAAGGCCTTTTCGAAATCAATAAAGCAGGTGTAAATTTCTTGGTTCATGTCTAAGCATCTCTGTGAGAGAACGTTCATTGCAAACAGAGCCTCCCTTGTACCCAGCCCTTTTCTAAATCCCATCTGAGTGTTACTGATGTCTACGTCTAATTTCCTATAGATCCTATTATGGATTATTTTCAGGAACAGTTTTAGAGCATGACTCATCAAAGCTATCGTACGATATTCGCTGCATTCCCTTGTATTTGCCTTTTTTGGCAGTAGTATAAAGGTCGAACGGAGCCATTCCCTAAGTATTATTCCAGTTCTATATATTGTGTTAAATAGATCTAGGAGTATTTTAATAGATTCATCGTCCATAAGTTTGAGCAGTTCTACGGGAATTTCATCAGGACCGGGAGCCTTACCACTTTTCGCTTATTTGATTGCATAATCTATTTCTTCTCTGATTATATCAGGCCCTGTATCATCTGTATATTCGTTTGAGATTTCTTGTCTATCTTTGTCATCAAAAAGTTGTGATATGTATTCCGTCCATCGATTCATTTTTTGTTGTAAATCTGTTATTAGTAACCCATCTGTATCTTTGATCTGTCCTGTCTGTGTTGTTCTTCTCCTTCCTGTCATTTCTTTAATCTTTTTGTATACATTAAAAAAGTCATATTTTCGCTCCAGTTGTTCCAACTCCTGGCATTGCTCACTTAGCCATCTTTCTCTAGCTTCTCTTATTTTCTTTTTTATCAGTTTATCTGTTTCTTTGTATCTTATCGGATTATTTGTTTTGTGTACCCTTCTTTCACACATCAACTGTAGTATTTCCTCATTCATCCATTCTTTATGTTTCCTTTCTTTCGGTGTTAAATTTTCTCTCCCTGCCAGTATTACGGCATGTTTAATATTCTCCCATTTTTGGTCTATGTTATCAGTATTTCTATTCAGTTTCTCTATATTTTGTAAATTTTCTTTGATGTTCACTATTGTTTTCTCTTTAATATGTTGTTCACTCAGTCTTATCACGTCAATTTGTTTCTGTATGTGTTTTTGAATGATCTTTAGTTTTATTCTTAATGTGACTACTACAGGATTGTGATCCGAGCCTATATCTGCTCCTGGGTAGGTTTTAGCTGAGAGTATAGAGTTGCGGAATCTTTGTCTAACAAGGACAAAGTCAATTTGATTTCTGACTACTCTACCTTTGGTGTCACTCTTATAACTTAAATCACCATAAAAGTCCACTTTTCTTCGAACACTTCTTAATGCTAAATTATTATATTTACAAATTGATCATATACAGGCATTGAAAATTCATAGTGCCGTGGTCTTGTTTATAAAGAATTATTTTATTTTTTAAGTTAATTGTGAACTACAACAATATATATTTATATACTAGTTAACCCTGTCACGATTTGCTGTGGCTTGGTTATTATACGACTGATTATGATTATGTTTAATTTATTTAATAAAGCTAAGTGTTACATCGATAAGTTTTAGACCAATTTAAAAAATAACTAAATAAAATCAAGATAAACATAAAAATCAACTAAGTAAATCCACTTTTTTTCTTTTTGTCTCTTTATTTTATTTTAAAATTTTATTGAATTCTATGACAACAAACGTAACCTAAAAATTACCACTCAAAATATACTGAAATAACAGTGTAAATAATACACAAAATTTTAATTTGCGTACTGTTATTAATAATAAATAAAATAACAAACGGCAGAATGATAATAAAATCAAAATAGTATGTATATTCGGTTCACTAATCCAAGTTTAACTCTTGTAAATTTAGCAATTATTTTTTTAGGTTACATTTTGACATACTGGTGCCTGTAAACTAACAATTATTCACTACTAACACATACAAAATAAAACAGCGTGAAACTATAAATCAAAGGTTTATTGTTTATATTTTTGAAATTGTATACTCGTCTATAGATTTGCATTTACAAATAGAAAGATTTATATTTACAAAATAACTTTTGGGCCATCACCATTTGTTTGGTGTATAGTAAAGCTAATTACCGCCAATCAAAATTTATTTATTTATTTACGCCATATAATACATTGATCAAATGAACAAATAATAAATTCACAAAACAGTGTTTCTTTATTTTTAATACACAATGAAATTAATTTCGAATCATTGCTTTGAATTTGAGATGCTAATATTAAATAATATGAATGTTAATAGTTTCTTTAAGCAAATATTAAGTGGAATGATTTCTGAGCGTTCCTGACATTAATTGTAAGTTGTTTACATTTGGCACAACTTAAGCCGCGTTTACACGATGACAATTGGCGAGACAATTGTCATTGAACAATTGTCATCAACGTGGTTGCGGATTGTCGGATGCCAGTCCAGTTGAACAAGAAGATGTTTATACAGGGCCAACTATTGCCATGGCAGTAGACAGCTAAAACATGGCCGACTGCTCGTCATCTGTGGTGTCCTTTGAGGGAACTGGCAAAAAACAAGACAGCACTACTGGCCTACACCGTTCACACGGCCCAATTGTCGCGACACTTGAGATTTCCAGTGGTGGGAGCTCACTGGGCGCAGCTCATTGTCATAAGTCTACTCCCGAAGACAACTGAATTTTGGGGGTCAATTGTGAGGGCAGTTGGCAAGGTAATTCGCCTGAAGTGTTTAGACGAAGACAATAATTTCATGCCAGTCAGTTGTCTTCTGACAATTGTCTCGCCAATTATCATGGTGTAAATGCGGCTTTGCCAACTGTAAATTGTAAATTTTAATTGTCAATTTTAATATTCAATTAATGTACAAACTTAAATTTTTAACTTTATTGCAGGGAAAATCTTGAGAAATGGTTTTTTTATTGTGAATAGACAATTGAACATTTGAAATTATTTTTAATTCTAAACGAAAATAATTCTGTCAAAAATAAAATATGTTACTCTCGAGTAAAATTCATATTATTTTATGTTACAAAGTACCATTCAATCAGGTAACACACATGAAACACTTTCTATACAACTAATAAAAGTTGATATCGGATGGTATATGGTATAGAACAGTATATATAACTGTATGGGAAAATAATACTGCTTTTATTATTTTCCTTAAAATTTTATCATATTTTCTCAAGTTTAAGCGGAACGAAAAAAGTAAATAGACATGAAGTTTGTTAAACGTCACTTTATGTTGAAATGAAATACTTTAGAGTTGTATAAGAGTATAATGTAACTGTTTATATGGGAAAATAAAGCCGTCGCTTCTACTATTTTCTTAAATAACAATATGACGTTTGTCAATAACTACATGTATCAAATGAACTAAAAATGTAGAGGTGAAGTCGTATAAAAGATTCTAAATTTACGATTAAAGAAAAATAGGTGTCATTCAGATAAAAAATATCCTAGCTCCTAAGTTGGACCAACAAATACACTTTCATAAAATTTTATTGCAATTCGATCAGTGGTTTTTAAATACACTCGCGATCATAAAATCCGGGTCATCTTGAAAATTTCAAGTTTCTTAAATATTTTTGCCTCTGGTGCAGTAATAACCTTTTTTTTGGCTAATGTATTTTTTATTTGTCATCGATGTTTGTTTTGAAAGAAAAAAAATGGTTTTTTATTGTATTTATTGAAAAAAACAGAAAATAAGTCAAATTGTTGATAAAACAGACATACGAAAAAATATGGAAAATACAGAACGTGGTAAAAAATCAGTGAAATTTCAATGACCAATATCGTGTATTGCCTCCTCTTGCTCTAATAACCTCTTGCAGACGACGGGGCATACTCTCAATTTTTCTCCGGATTACATGTTGTGGTATGTTATTCCACTCTCTCACTAACAGATCCTTAAGCTCCTGTACGTTGTTAGGAGGAGGTGTATGGGTTTGAATACGTTTTTTCAAATCGTCCCAGAGATGTTCGATGGGATTCAGGTCCGGAGACCTAGCTTTCCAGGCTACCCTCGTAATTCTAACTTCGTCCAAGCATTACATACTGATCCTGGCAACGTGCAATCGCACGTTGTCCTGTATAACGGCGTTTTCTCCAAGCCCTGCCATGTTGGGCATAACATGTTCTTCCGGAATCTACGTAATGTACCTTCGTGCAGTTAGGGACCCATTTTCGATGAAGGGTAATTCTGTGTGGAAGTCGGAAGATATACCTCCCCAAGCCATGGCCGAGCCTCCACCAAATGGCATTCTTGGAGCAATGCAAGCTTGTGAAAATCGTTCACCGGTTCTCCTTCAAACTCTTACACGTCCATCGGATCCAGTTAGGCAGAAACGGGATTCATCTGAGAATAACACTTTGCTACAATCGTTAATTTCCCAATGCGCGTATTGTTGAGCAAAAGCTAGTCGTGCAACTCGAGGCACCCGGCGAAGTGGCGGTCCTCTAGCCATTACCCGAGAAGATAGTCAAGAAGAACGAAGTCTTCTTCTGACTGTTGCAACACTAAAATTTCGATTTCGTACTTCCTCTAGACGACTTTGATGCATAACCGCTGTTGAGGTCTGGTTTCGTAAAGACTAAAACACAAGGAAACGGTCATCTAGTGCCGTCGTCGTTCTCCTTCGTCCAGAGCCAGGTCGCCTGGTTAGCAAACTTGCCTCCTGAAAGCGTTGAAGCACACGTTGAACCGTAGGAAGGCTTACGCCAACAGTTTTTGTGACTTGCCGTTGAGTGTGACCGTCTTCCACAAGTGCAACAATTTGTGCCGTTTCAACAGTCAAAGGCATTTTTGTCAAAAAATAAACACTAATGGTGGCAATAATAAACGTTTGTCCGTTGCATTTGAACAGAAAGTCGAAGCACAAACGAGACATTTAAAACAAGCGGAGTTACAGGTAGCGTTCATTTTGGAAAGTGTGCACTTTACCGCGAAATCGACACTATTGGAATTCTTTGTTACAAAGGAAACCGCAACAATTCTCAGAAACATGCATTAGTTTGTATTTGTGTTATTATTATTTACGATAAAGCTCGTTAAAAATGAAATATCGGTGATTTTCAAGGTGACCCGGATTTTATGATCGCGAGTGTATTAACTTGGACAAACACCGTGCCACGAGATTTTTATATATAAAGATATAAACAAATACTTTTAGTTTTTGCATAATTTATGTGAAAATAAAAAGGCAATTTTACTTTTCCGATAAAATAAGAATAAAATAAACTGTGATAGCTGCACCAGGTCGACACATAGGGACTGTTCTGCACTGAATGGGAACTAAAAGTTATGGTTATGGCTTAAATGGTTTCAGCTTCTCTTATTTTTGGAAGAATTTTAGCGTGTCGAGTAATGGTGCTGTGTCGACTATTGGTGCATTTACCTTATATTAGTTCTATTTTAAAATTTTTTATCTCATTGTATAGAAAGGTGATCACTAACTAAGAATATCGAATTTTATTACTAAAAGTCATATCTGTGACTACTTTTAACAGTCAAATGGGCATTTTTAAATATTAGGGAAATAATTTTTATTTAACCCAAAACCATCAGATATTGATGGAATAGACTATAGTTTGAAATTTCGGTATTTTTTTGATGCAGTTTGTTTAAAACATTTTGTACATTTTATACAAGATCCTTCAAACTTAATACTACCGTTTAATTATGTGGTCTGTCGCCTATATTATAAAGTTCCTTTCCTATCCTTTTTGCATAAAGTTCGATTGGGTTGTGTATTTAGGGCAGATCGTTTTTGTGCTAAAGTTGAAATATAACTCCATCCAAGCCCGATTTTAATTATTTTGAATATATAAAGGCAACAGCGCCTAAGGCTAGTGGCTGCTTTAATAGTTATACTTAGTCTATTATTCATATAAACGTTGCTTCTATAAATGTATGTAGGTAAGGTGTAATTAGGAATATGCTGAAGTTAATTATTAAAACTAAAATTAAACCGGAGAGAAATGTTGGGAGAGAATTAGAGATATGAATATGAATAAGACAACTAGGACTTAAAAGTTTGTTTAGGTACCAGCACAGTCATTACAAAAACTATTGTATTGAAAGACCTACGGTGTAATTATAATAATATATATTGATGATATAACTTATAGTTGCAGTAATGTTAGACCGATATTGTAGTTGTTATTGACACTGTTCTTATTAAAATTTATTTTTTTATTGTTATATAAAAAGTATGGCCCAGGCAGCTCATAGAGGATTATATCCACGGTGGTGCAGAATTATTATGTGAAGTGTGTATACAAAATATTGTAAAACCACAAAAGGTCCTCTTGGAACTCAACTGTCACTAAGAATTATTTGCCTAGTACAACTCCTCTGTACTTTGTGGAGACAGAAATTACAGGAGGTTAAAACTCTTTAACTGTAATGTCATTAATTAAACAAGAAAAATATCATTAATACTTAGTAGTCCAGAATATACGTTAAACTTTATGGCACGTATATGTGTATACTTCTTCTTATTGCTCCGTCTCTTTTAACGGCAATTGTAGCTTTGGAAACTGCTGCACGAAAGATTTCTGCGGATTAGGGGTCAAACCATCTCCTACGAGTTTTGGCGTTTTCCTACTGATCTTTTGCCTTGTACTTTACCTTTCAATATGATTTGGGATTAATTCATATCTTTCAACCCTCAAAACATGACCCAAGTATTGTATTTTTCTCTATTTAATAGCGCCGAAGTAGGTACCTTATCGTTGCTAACTTTTTGTACCCAGGAAATTTTCAGCATCCGTCTGTATATATATATATATATATATATATATATATATATATATATATATATATATATATATATATATATATATATATATATATATATATATATATATATATATACATATACATCTGCACCTATTCTTGTCTCTGTTTCAGACGCCATTGTACAACTTTCACCTCTGTATAGAAAAATAGAAAAAACGTAACATCTGATCATTCGGTTTCTGAGCTCCAGAGTAAGGTCTGATCTTGTAAAAAATGTTTTCATGTTCATGAGTGTTTTCTTATCGGTTCTTAATAGTATTTCTTTTTTTTAATTACACCGGTATCCAAATATTTTTGAAAGTTATTTGTTCCATTATTTCTCCATTTTTGCATACAAATGTACGTCGTTTGATGGTGTCTTTGAAAATACTAGAATTTTAATTCTGTTAAGTTTAGATGTAAATCAAACATTTTGCTATAACGATATATATATATATATATATATATATATATATATATATATATATATAAAGTAGTTAGGTATTATTGACTGACACGTTATGTAAAATAAAGTTTTATTTTGGGGTTACAGTAATTAATAGGGCAGGAAAGTGAAACTCTTTGTTCTTTATCTAGCTTTCGCAAAATTTATTTGCTTCCTCAGGATATGCTAAAATATGGTATCAGTAAATACAATGAAATTAAAATTAAATAGCATTGTATAAAACTAGTATAAAAACTTACAACATAAGGTTAATCCATTAAATTTTCAAATTTACAAAACATTTAAACTTAACTTATTAAAATTATCTAGTTATGTAAGTACAATATTTTAATTTTATTTAATTTTGTACAAATTCATTATGACATTGATTATGTTGATGTTTGATTTATGTCAGAAAGACACTCGTTTCTGTTTATTATATTTTTTGTTGTTGATAACTAGCTCTTGATTGTTATTATGGTTACGTACAAAGTGGCGCCAAATATGAATATTTAAATTTTTTGAAATTATAATATTTATAGTCAGAAAATCTAATATTAGAAAATTATAGTATTAATGTTCTTAAGACAGAATGTAATTATAGATATTGCTTAGTTTATCAATATCAGTTTTTTTATTAACGCATTGATATTTATTTATGCATACCATTTCTAAGAATTCTCTTTTATTTAATTGGTTTTCACGTCTTAATATATTAGTTTCATTGAAATTAAATGAATGATTTTTATTAATTGCATGATCTATTAATGCACACGTATTTTAATTATTTCTAAGGTCACTTTTATGTGATGTTAGTCTGCCTATTAGATTTTTAGATGTGTGTCCGATGTATGACTTATTATTACATTCTGTCTTACGAAAATTAATACTATAATTTTCTAATATTAGATTTTCTGACTATAAATACTATAATTTCAAAAAATTTAAATATTCATATTTGGCGCCACTTTGTACGTAACCATAATAACAATCAAGAGCTAGTTATCAACAACAAAAAATATAATAAACAGAAACGAGTGTCTTTCTGACATAAATCAAACATCACCATAATCAATGTCATAATGAATTTGTACAAAATTAAATAAAATTAAAATATTGTACTTACATAACTAGATAATTTTAATAAGTTAAGTTTTAATGTTTTGTAAATTTGAAAATTTAATGGATTAACCTCATGTTGTAAGTTTTTATACTAGTTTTATACAATGCTATTTAATTTTAATTTCATTGTATTTACTGATACCATATTTTAGCATATCCTGAAGAAGCAAATAAATTTTGCGAAAGCTAGATAAAGAACAAAGAGTTTCACTTTTCTGCCCTATTAATGACTGCAATCCCAAAATAAAACTTTATATTATATATATATATATATATATATATATATATATATATATATATATATATATATATATATATATATATATATATATATATATATATATATATATATATATATATATTCAGGGATTATACAGTATTCACTGCCTTCCCTCGCTCAACCGTTTCCATCTCTCTCTGTTGTCCCATTCTCCATCGTTTAGGCCCCTTTACTCATGGCGTCGTCTACTTCGTTTATTCAGAATTTTCGGGGTCGTTCTCTTTTCCTTCTTCCTATGGGGCTTCATTCGGTTATTCTCTTTATCCATCTGCTGTCGCTAGTTCTTCTTACATTTCCATACCACTTTAGTCTTTTTTGTTCTATATATGTTAGTATGTCTGTTTCTATTGATGTTCTTTGCTTTATTTCATCATTACTTCTCCTATCCATTCTTGTTACTCTGCAGCATCTTCGCAGGCATTCCGTCTCTGTTGATACTATCTTACTGCTGTTTCTCTTGTTTATGATCCAATTTTCAGCCCCATATGTCATAATACTTCGCAATAATGTTTTATAAATCTGTGTTTTTGTCTTAACATTTAGGTGTCTATCCCACCATACTGAGTTAAGTTGTTGGATTGCTGTTCTTGTTTGTCCTAATCTTTGCGTAATTTCTTCCTCTTTTGTTGCCTTTTTCGTGATTAACTATATACTATATGCTATAACGAACTACTGTATTTATTGTATTTTGTAGTTCTTGTGCGTTACTTGCTATTAGAACGTTATCATCAGCGTACCTGATATTGTCTATGCTGATTCCACCTTGATTTCCAAAGCTTCTCTACATATAGATTCTGAATACAGATTAAACATTAGTGGTGATAAGACGCAACCCTATCGCACTCTTCATCAAATTCATATATTATCGGATGTTGTGTGCTCTAGTTCAATTGTTGCCGTTTGGTGCCAATAATTATAGTTTTGAGATAATTCATAAGTATTGTGCGTCAATTCCAAATTTTATTAGATTTTCGATTATCTTTGAATGGTTAACGCAGTCAAATGCTTTTCGATAATCAATAAAACATGCATGTACATCTACATTTGTGCCTGCTTCGTTGTGTTAACATATTTAACGCAAAAAAACCTCGTGCTCTCAATCTGTTTAGAAATCCGAATTGAGTTTCACTCATCTGAAACTCACACTTCTTATAAATTCGTGTATGGATGATTCTAAGAGAAGTTTTAGGGACACGAGACATCAAGATTAATATTCGATAATCATCGCATTATGAAGACTTGGATTTTTTTTGGTTATGTATTGGAATCTTCATTTTAACCAGTCTGATGGTATCTTTTCTGTGCCATATATCTTATTAAATAATGCTATTATCAAGTCTAGGTTTTGACTTTTGACGTCTGCAATTAATTTAAGTACTTCGACATTGATTGACATTGCACTAAAACCAAATTTTTAGTCTTTAATCGTACATTAAGATGCAGAGCTTCAATTAAATGGTGTCCAAGTTGAAAATTACATTTTTGGGTAATGTCATAAGAAGACCAACTAGATCCAGATATAGAAATAAAACGAAGAATAGCAATAATTAATAAAACTACCTTTATGAAAATTAAGACATTTCTTTGCAATTATCATCTCAGTTTAGAACTAAGACAAAGAATGGTTAAGTCCTATATTTGGTATGTACTTTTGTCTAGAGTAGAGATGTGGACACTAAAAGTATCAAGTATGATCACTAAAGCTCGGATTGTAGGCAAAATGCCTTTTTTGCCCATTTTGCCTAATATAATTGTTTTTTGCACTTTTTGCTTTTTTTCGTAAATTCCGCCTATTTGTGCCTTTTTTAAAATTTCATGGTACTACCCATCATATTATTCTATTACTAAACCATTCTATAATAAAATTTTGGGTCAATAATAAAATATCAATGGTTTGTTATATTCGTTAACAGATTTCTAGGAAAATCTACATTAGGTTAAAAGGTTAACTATTTTGGTTAACTATTTTTAAAAGGAAAAGGTTAACTATTTGGAAATCCGTAAGATTTATTAGTTTATTATCAGTTGTACAGTCGGTTACTGTATCAGAGTTTAGTCACAAATTGCTATATCCTAGTTTAGTTTTGTTGCGTATACCGAAAAGCAAAGAACACGTTTTAAAACGTTTTAGACATTTGTGTGAAAAGATGACATCTAAATTAAGGCTATGGATCGCACCTTATTCGGAACTTTCTCTAGAAGGAGATGGAATATTTTGTATACCATGCGGCAAATCGGTAAGTTTTATTTTTTCTCTTTTTTTCTCGTCCCACAACATAACTAAATTCTAAAGCAGTTTTAGAATTCTGATTATTTTTTTTTTAAATTCTCAGATTTCAAGTAGAAAATAGTACTTTATTAACCAGCATTGTGGAACCCCACTTCATAAACGTAATTTGAAAAAATTAAATTCCTCTAAGTTAGCCCAAATATCTCTGCGGGATAGTTTAAGCAGTTCAAAAAAAAAAAAGGAGGAAGACGCATTTAAATTTGATTTATGCCAGATGATGATTGCATCCAACATTCCTCTATATAAAGTTAATAACCCTAGTTTTAAATGCTTTTTCAAAAAATATCTTAATAAATCCTTACCAGACGAGAGTACATTGAGAAAACATACTGTGGAAAAATGTTATGTGGAATGTATTTCAAAAATTAAGCGGGAGTTAGAGGGCAATTTTTTGTATATTATCGTGGATGAAACGACAGATGTATGAGGCAGCTAATTTAATGATTGGAATTTTGTACGAAAACTTTGCGAGAAAACCTTATTTAGTTGCCGTTAAAGAATTGGAAAAAAACAAACAATTTAACAATAAGTCGATTTATACAAAATAAAAGATAGTTTAACAAACCTCTTTTTACCCAACGCTATACCAGTGAATAAAATAGTTTTAATGCTTTCAGATGCTGCGGCATGTATGTTAAAAGCTGCTGTTAATTTAAAGATTTTTTATCCTAATTTAATTCATTGCACTTGTGTAGCCCACGGGGTAAACAGAATTGCTGAAGAAATAAGAAATCTGTTTCCGTTGGTAAATAATTTTATAAATTTTATGAAAAAAGTTTTTGTAAAGGCTCCGTTGAGGGTGCAAATATATAAAGAAAGACTTCCCGGTGTCCCTTTGCCACCTAAACCAGTAATTACAAGGTGGGGAACCTGGCTCGAAACATTTTTTTTTACTTTGAATACTGCAATGAAACAGAATTAGTTATGTCAGAATTTGATGATGATATTTCCGAAGCCTTTCGAGAAGTAAAAAAAAAATATTAAAAAATCACAAATTGAAACAGGAACTCGCTTATATCAATGACAATTATAAATTAATAGTTACCACAATTACCTTATTAGAAAAACAAGAGATAAATTTATGTGAGTCAGTAAAATTAATAGATAATTTAAAGACAAAAATTAAATCGGCACCTGGGAGTAACGGTCAATTAATTTAAAAAAAAAATGAAATATGTTTTCGACAAGAATGAAGGTTTTTCGTTTTTATCTAATGTTGCTAAAGTTTTGAATGGGACATTTTCCGAGGAATTTCAAATTATGCCAGATTTATTATTTGCTCTGAAATATGCTCCAATTGCATCTGTCGATGTCGAACGTTCGTTTTCAATGTACAAATTAATTTTAAGTGATCGAAGACATAGTTTTAAGACCGAAAATATTGAAAAACATTTAGTTGTTTCTATTAATGATAACATTTTAAGTGGTTACAATGTTTAATTATTAATTTACAGTTATTTAGTTACTAGTTTATTTATACTAATGTTATGATTATGATGTGTAAATATACCTGCCTTAAGTTAATATTACGTTAATTCACTTTGTACAATAAATAATAAGTTATATTCCTTTATTGCCTATATTTTGCCTAAATATTAATATTCCTGCCTTTTTTAATAAAAATCTTTGCCTATATAGGCGCCTTTTTCTTCAATTTTTGTTGCCTATAAATCCGAGCTTTAATGATCACACTTAAAGCATCGGAAATGTGGATTGATAGACGGATGCTAAAGATACCTTGAACAACAAGACAAAGTAATGAGGAGGGTCAAAAAAGATAGAGAATTGCTAAAGACTGTCAAACACTGGATAATGTCTTATATGGGACATATGGGAAGGAGAAATCTATATAGAAGTAATATTCTCTAACTGACTAACTAACTAACTTAACTGATCCTTAAAGAAATCAAAAGGGAAGTACTTTTGAAGTATGTAAAATATTTTAATTCCTAGCTGAGCGCTTTCGGTTTACCAAGCTTTCTTCGGAGCTACGGTCAAATATTATCTTACTAGATCAATAAGTATACTACTAGGAGAGATTACTTTAATCAATGAAAAAACACAAAGGACTGTATACTGGACTCCACAAAAAACCAATTAAAAAATCTGGTTATGGTACGGGTGTCAGAACCGACCGTTTTTACTGGAGTTGAAGCAGCAGATAGAATCTCTAGTTTATCTGAGAAAATAGTAATTGCATTAATACAGTTTGTAAGTTGGTAGTGGCATTGCATTAATTGATAAGAAATATTTAACGGAGTTTCTATAAAAGAAAAGGTTTGAAGCAAAATGTTTCAAAGAACAAAAATGAATCAACGAAGCAATTTATTGGCGGAGGAGACGGGCAGGTTTAGGTTTTTTCATTACACAAACATTTAAAAATAATCGCTTATTATATGCGAACGTCTGCAGTATATCGGATGAAGTACTACTACTACTATTATCACATTAATATTAAATACCTTGGCTACAAGTTCTTAATATCACGAAATTATTTTTTTCGTTACAGTGGGGAATTAGGAATAATCTAATCTAGATTTCTAGTCGCCGCAACGGGCAAAATAATCACAGATCCTACTGCTTTCTCTATATTGTTCTCTTACAAATAAAAAAAAACAACCTGCGATTATGACTTTAACTGTCTAAATCCTAGATTTTTGAAGTTTGAAAAGAATCATCAATTTCAATATTAATTTAAGGCACGTAATTCCGTGATTTTCTTTTATAAATAAGATTTATCAATGAAAATGAGGACGAAAAATCTACTTAAATAGTGCTGAAACTGTCCTCTTGTGGTACATTTAATTAAAGATTTTATATAAATGAAATTAAACTACAATTAATTGTAATAAAAATTATCTTTCATGTTTGTTTTTGACGTTTCAAAAGACGTTATCAATGGATAAATATATACAGGTTAAAATAACTCTTTATTTTTAAAATAGTCTTTTTTAAAACATTTTACGTAGTGGAAGTCGAATCTTAAAAAAACATCAAATGTAATTTTTATTATAGTCAATAATTGTGGTGTGTGTGTGTTGTATAAAAACAAAATTTAAAGGAAAAATCCAAGGCAAGTGGCAGGAACTTTTGATCACCAGAGACACAAAGGTCAGACAAATACAACCTAATGTTAACAGCTATTTATTGTTAGTATCACTGAACAGTAAAGAGAAGATAGCAATACAGAGATTGAGGACAGGACACACATGGTTATCTTATTTCCTTTACAGACCAACAGTTGCAACGATATTCCTATCACCGTCAAGCACATCCTCACAGAATGTCGACACTACCAGGCCACTTGTATTGCTAACAATATAACTCACAGTTTAAAAGAACTTTCGATTTGTTCAAGCCGACTCAAGAGCCTAATAGACTTCTTAAACGCTACACAGTTATTTAACAAAATATAATTTACATTATATTAATATTCTTTACTATTGTAAACTCTGTATCATAACTATGTAGGTACTATTGTAAACCTTTGCTCCCGTGTCAATGACTTAAGATGTCGACATAATTCGAGATAAAAAAAATTGTGTTTATATCCCATACAAATACAAGTTTTAAACTATTTAAACAGTATGTGGAAATATCTACTTTATTGAACAAAAATACCAGTCACTAACACAAACAAGAAATATGTGCTGGATCTTCTACCATACATTTCGCAAATTTACCACCAATAGGTACTACAAAAATTTTGATACGGATATTCAAACTCATTTTTGTGCGCTGATGAGATTTTATCTGTAGATTAAATTTTGGTGTAAATTACCTAAGGTATTAGTACATTGTTTTTATAGTGTTTTATTGACCAAAATGGTAGACAGGCTTTATTTTGTAAAATTTGTGTCACTATATCGTATCACTTCTTCTTCTGTCCTTATACCCTAAAAGATCGTCGGATATATTATATCACTAAGTATTTTAATTTCCTAGATTTTTGTATTATTCTGTCATGCCGTTTGAAAAGGGCGACTGTTTATAGTTGTTAGTCGGTAGTCTAAAATCAATATTTGGTTTGCGTATGCGGTAAAGGCGCGGGCGTAAGATCTTACAGAAATTGGTTTTAAAGAAATTGGTTTTGTTTAATATCTCGTCCAGTTTAAACTTTTCGATAAAATGCTACAGATTTAAATTATTGTAATTGTGATTTCTAACAGTTTGTTCTTTGCAATTTTTTTCGTGCGGTCGATATTTTCCAAGTTATGGGAGAAAATGGTAGAAGAGGAAGGGGAGCCTAATTATTTAATAATCTCTTTTATTATTAATTTTACGACACAAATGTACATAAACAACATATTTTATACAATTTTCATCTCATTAATTTTTTTGCTAAAATCAATATATTTCAATCAAGTATTTTCAAAAAAATATTTCAACTTTTCGACAAAATTGTACGGACTTAAATTGTTGCAATTACGATTTAATACAATTTTTTCTTTGAAGAAATTTGTTTCGTGTAGTAGATATTTTCTGAGTTAAGTTAGAAAATAGTGACAAGTTATAAATATACGTTAAGAGAGGGAACTATACTTTATACATTTTTGATTTCTTTGATTTTTTGTGCTATAATCAATATTTAAGGTTCTAAGCGTAACGAACCCTAGATGACGACGTCATTAGCAGCAAGCCATAAACAAGAAGGAACCTACGAGCTTAAATGTTGATTTTAGCAAAAACGTAAAAAAAATCAACATGGTTTATAATTTAATTGTTTTTACTTTTGCCTGCATACATTTACGTTGTAAAGTTAATAATAAGCGAGATAACTTAATAATTATTTTTCATCTTAACTCTAAAAATCCACCAGATAAAAAAATTGTAAAAAAGAACTTATAGGAAATGGCGGAGATATTGAGCAAAAAATGTTCTGCTTTAAAATCAAGATGGCGGCTAACGCAACGGTGGAATTTAGTCGTGATTTTAAATTTACAGTACTATTGATCCCCTCAACATTAGAATAATAAAATTTGGGGCAGCTTTTATTAGCATTTTTATTATATTATTATATTATATATTATATTATATTTTTATAAGCATTTATTAGATAAGGACATTTTTGTATTTATTCTTTTTCAGATGTATTAGCAGCAATTTTATTAACCAAACTAATTTTATTTGGTGATTTAACAAAAAATTTTTTTCCTTCTAGTTCAACTTTGTAAGATATTTTGTCTTTTTTAGCAGCTCTTGATAATAATTACACAATTGAAAGCTCGAGATAATAAATAGTTAACCAATATCCCCTTTTATTGACTCCAACCCATCCAAAACATTTATATATATTATATATATATATATATATATATATATATATATTATATATATATATATTATATATATATATATATATATATATATATATATATATATATATATATATATATATAATCATAATAAATATCATAGTCGAAACTAACAAAATTTTACAGCGTTCTCCATAAACACTGAAGACTGTCAGATTATTAAGGTTAATTGAGAACCTATTCTTCGTTCACAAATTGTCGAGAGCACGAAATATGCCCCAAACTCATAAAAGGGTCGTAAATCATAGGCGTTCCTAAGGTGTTTATTCATTAAATAATAATATAATGTTTTAATACTGTTATATATAATATTGATAATATTTTAATACTAATATATTTAGCAAAAAAACAATTAAAACTTTCACGACTAATGTTGGTTATTATATTATATTAATAAAAATAAGAATTTAACCATTAACAATTTTGAAAAAAGAATACCTTATCTCTTTGGATATTTCAATACTAATCTTCGCGTTTAATCACTTTACTAGAAAACCTGGAATTCATATCCGAAGGTACTATTCGTTGCAAGATAATTAAGATGGAATTCCCCAGATTTTTAATAATATAATTATATTCGAAACTTAACTTGAAAGGGTGAAGTAATTACGAACGAAAACAATTTTTTTGTTTAGTACGTTTTTGATCGCATGTAATTTACGGCTCGTCGGTGTTTCCGCGTCTACGGCAGTAATTAGCGTCTCGAATATTTCTTTTGCGAATTATATGCAGTGCGTGAGTGATTTTTTATTCCATATACCTACGAACATATACGTAACTTTCGCTCGTGCTCGTTTTGTTGGATTGTTTGTGATGGCTTCATCATCAAGTTTTACACCGGTACTGTTGCGTACAGTCAGTAAGTCTGTCTATTCACCAAGAGAGAAGACTATTGTCCTAAATGTTCACGATGCTCTGGTTTCTCAGAATCCCACAAACACTGTTCGCAACATAGTCGAAAGTTGTGCTAACATGACTGGCGTAGGAGAGTCAACTTTATATAGGTTCCTATCAGAAAGAAAAAAACACGGTATAGCTAACCCAAACACAAACGAACACTTAAAGAGAGGGAAAAAGCCTATTGAAATTGATGAATTTGCCAAAAATGGTATTCGAAGGAAAATTCATGGATTTTTTTTTTCAAAAAAGAAATACCAAACCTAAACAAAATTTTACAAGAAGTTAGAGACGACCCGGATTTGCCTCATATCGGACGAACTAAATTGGGGCAAGTTTTAAAAGAATTAAATTTCCGGTGGGAGAAATCAGACCGAAAATCACTTTTGATTGACCGGAAGGAGAAGATGATGTTGGAGAAGAAATTATCTAAGATTCATACGAAAATTCCGGGCTGAAGAAAGGCCCATCTTCTACCAGGATGAAACGTGGGTAAACTCAGGTCATACTCTAAAAAAAATTTGGTCAGATAAAAATATATTAAGCTCCAGGCAAGCCTTTATGGAAGGTTGGCCTACTGGTATCTCCCCACCTTCGGGTAAAGGCAGTAGATTAATAATTTCTCACATTGGCAGTGAAAAAGGATTTGTTAAGCATGGTTTGTTGGAATTTCATTCCAAAAGCACAAAAGACTATCACGATGAGATGACAGCTGATGTTTTCGAAGAGTATTTTGAGCAAATGATTGAACACATACCACCAAATTCAATGATAGTATTAGATAATGCACCTTATCATTCACGACTAGTAGAAAGACTTCTAACGAATGCGTAGAAGAAACAGGATATTCTTAACTGGCTGCGGAATAAGTATCTGCCTTACGAAGATGGAATGGTAAAAGCAGAACTTTTAAAAATTGCCCGGCAACACAAATCTAAGTTCAAGAAATACGTAGTTGACAAAATGGCGGAAAGGCGAAACATCACAGTCTTTAGATTTCCACCCTACCACTGCGAAATAAATCCAATTGAACTCATTTGGGCACAAATGAAAAGTTATGTGGCTAGAAAAAATAGGTCATATAAAATACAAGCTGTACGTGAATTGTTATACGAGTCTTTATAACATATTACAAAACAAAACTGGAAAGATGCAGTAAGACATGTAATAGAAGAAGGACAAAAAATGTAAGATCTTGATAACATAATTGATGCGACCGTAGAGATTATTAACCTAATTATTAAACCTCAAGACGACTCGGATTCCGAATTTGATCCTATTTATTTTGAATTTGAATAGTTTTCTAATCGTTATTATATAAGGTAAATAATAGTAGTTGTAATCGTAATGTATTAAAGGGGAAAGGCGCAAAATGTCGCCTGTCAAAATGTTCAATGTGTTTTAAATGTATCCATTTTTTTTTCAAATCCTGAGAAAACTAAAAAGCATTTTTGAAAAATTTAAATGCATAATGAAATATTTTTTAAGATAAATAAAAAGTTTCTTTTGCATGCAATATTTTCAATTAAAAATTATACTATATTTTCTCTTTTATTTTCACCCCTGTTACATAACATATTAAAATAAACATTGTAGAAGTTTTCAGGGACTTTCTGCCCTGAGTAATAATGTAATCTTTCATTCTGCGTTTAAATTTTTCAATAATATTTATTAGTTTTCTCCGGATTCGAAAATAATGGATACATTTAAAATACATTGGAAATTTTGCCAGGCGACATTTGGCGCCTTTTTCCTTAATTAAATAAATGTATCTTTTACAAATGGCAAGAAAATTTTTATTCTTGAATAAAATAAATAAGTTTTATTAAAAAATTCAATTTACATAAGTACAATTTAAAACATATATTTATTTAGTTCAAATAAATGTTTCAATCATATACTCTACGACACTGGTCGTTCATCTCTAACCATTCAAAATACCCCCGTAATGGGATTATAAGGTATTGTATTCCTTCAGATATAAGGTGGGTTAGTCAAAAACGTCTTAAACCGTCAGTTTTAGGTTGGTTTTTACTATTATATCGTATTACCTATCCTCTCTGTATTTCAGTTTTCTAATTAGGGTTAAACTTGTAGTGAGCTATCAACAAATTGTGAACCGACTATAGTAAGTGAGTGAGATAGTCATTATTGAAAATTGTAAGATTACCATGTTAAAAAGAGGAGCTTAAATTTTTAAGTCGCTTAAAAATCTAAGAATGAACACTTATCATCCTCATTAATTGACGTCATAATTCACTTGTTGCAATTTTTCAACTCTACTAGGATAGCTATGATTTTATCAGGATTTATTTGTCACTGAAATTACAATTGACATTTTTTTCGATCATTGCAGTAATGACATTAAATTATGTCAATGTTTAAGTTCACCCTATGAAAACGAAAAATATTAATTATTGATATCCTGTCAGCGCTTGTCCTTATTTTTTATATAACGAACTAAAAATACCATGCAATAAAACATTCAATGACATGAGTGGATAAATACTACATGTCATATATGGTAAATCTTATTATTCTTGAAAGGTATTTTATAATAACATATCATTGGATCAATTTTGGAATTATATTAAAATTATAATCTTTTTTCTTTTTAGACAATAAAAATAAACAACATTACAAAAACCTTTATCGGTTTTTCGATAAAACTTTGAACTCTATGTTTTCTCACCCAACATGCCCTTTCCCAAGTTTTGCTCCAGTATAAAATATTAAACGAACAATTATAAAACCACCTTAGAGAGTAAAATATAATAATACTAAAAATAAAATAATAATAATAAATCTAAACCTAATTTCAAATAAAAACAAATATTAAGAATGTTTAGAGAGACCGATATATCTAAATCTGAATCTGTTAAAAACAAAGATTTAATCCTATTTAATACTTCATGCGACCGTTTGAAGATCCACTCAAGTATATTGGTTTAATTAAATTGTAAAATCTGGCGACGAACAAAATTGATTAAAGAATTGTTCATCGAGTGGAAATTTTATTAAGCTCATTATTCAATTACCTGAACACCAGATAAAGAAATTAATCGCCTGGTCGAAAAGCTATTGTTTTTAAAATGTGGAAAGCGCTTCTACCAAATGCATAAAATATTGGAAAAATTTAAAATATAGATGAAAAAGAAGGATGTTTAATTAAACCTATTAACAAATTTTAATACTAAAATTAAAAATATTTCATGGTTAGTTTTCTGTTAATACTTACTACTATACTAAAACTTAGTATTTGTTTTGGTCATTACAAGAGTTAATTACCTTCACCTAACTGAATTTTGAAAAATAAGCGCCTTTCAAATTAATTTGTAGCAAAACAGTGCCGTTATCTATGTAGTGTCATCCACCCTTCAACTATTTTCTGAACCATAAAACTTTATTAGTATTTTAGATAACTAAATAAATAAATAAATAGCTAAATAAATAAATATCTAAATAAATAAATAAATAAATAAATAAATAAATAAATAAATAAAGAAATAAATAAATAAATAAATAAATAAACAAATAAATAAATAAATAAATAAATAAATAAATAAATAAATAAATAAATAAATAAATAAATAAATAAATAAATAAATAAATAAATAAATAAATAAATAAATAAATAAATAAATAAATAATTTATTTTCTTTTGGAAAAACATAGTCTGTATACAATTGGTCAATTAAGTAAATAAAACCAACAAATAAACAAATACACTAAACAACAACAAAACGAGTAGCATTTGAAATTAAAGAAATTGAAGAAAACTATACAGTATATTTATTTAACACCTTTATAAAAACTAACTTTATTTTCAGCAAAATACAAAAATTGCATATAAAAGATGCAATCTCCGCATTTACAACAAAATTTAATTTTGGCCGATATGATACTCTATTCAAAAGATATCGAATTTTTACCGTCGAGTTGATACAAATTTTATTTAAAATTGATTTCGCACGCGTAACTGACATTCAACACCGCTGATCGTTTCAAGCGTTGTTTCTAAGAGAACGGTTCATTCTAAACAAAAAGTACTAGTAAACATTTTTTTTTCAAAATTATATCAGCTACATTTATTATTTGAAACATTTTTTCTACGGTGCACACATTCTTGGTAAATCGATTTTTCCCGGTCACCCCCCCCCCCCCCCACGAGGTGACTTTTAGTAGGGGTAGGAGTCCTGGGTAGGAAGATATATAGAACAATATATAGTTCTGTTGTGCTAAATAGGCACTCTACAATATTCACTCCACAAGCTGGAGTACCCCAGGGCGCAATTCTTGCTTAAATACTATACACAGTCTACAACCGTCTGTATTCAAAAGATCTTAAAACTACCTAGACCGAGTTATTAGGTGGTGCAATAAATGGAGAATGACTAATAATGCCTCCAAAACCCAACTTATACTATTTAAATCTCCCCACTGCCGTGATGTCCATGGCCGGATAATCCTGCTAGGAGAAGACCTTATTCTCCGAAACTCGCTTTCCTATAAGTTCCTTTTAGCAGGACTCTCAACTGGAAAACCGACATACAAATCATCCTAGACAGGGTAAGAAAGAGGGCTAGACTCCTGGCAGCGCTGTCTGGCAAAATGGGCAATACATCAACTAAACCACTATTGCACACCTATAAAACCTTCATAAGCCCGATAATCGAATTCAAGGCATGCATCTACGCATCACTTAACACCCGCCAAATTAACACCATCATGGCCACTGAAAGGAAAATTCCAAGATTCTGCACTAGGAAGCGTAGAGACTACCCGTCAGCGCTAATACATCAAATATCCAATGTAACACCAATTAAGGACAGAATTCTATCTCTCAGCAGGAGAGGTCCTTCGCACTATAGCAGGCTCAAACAACCGAGTTAAACAAATACTGACAACACCTTGAAATCGCCAAGGGCAAATAGTCACCAGGGTTCCTAAAAGAAAAGTTCCATTCCCTCCAGCCAAACTGCTACATAACACTGGAAACGAACTTACTGGTGAGTATTTTGATATATTTGAATTCCTATAAAATGCGAATTCCTAACAACTGCAAGCCAAAAACGCTAATGAAGAGCCGTTCCTAGTACGGCTGGTAACACTTTTAAGTACCTCCCTTTGCCTTGTTTTGCTTTTTTGTTTAACAATAATTCCTCTTGTGCGCTCCTTATCATAACACGCCACCTTCTGAACCACAGCATTTTAGCACTCCACCTCTATAACTCCAAACGCATTCGTCCTTAAGTTTACCACACCCTCTCGCCCACAGAAAAAAAGGAGCACCCCTTCCTTGAAGAAGCATTAGCCTAAACAAGGTTAAAACTTGAATCGATCGAATAGGCACACTAAAACTAACCGTAATACTTCACCAAAACTACGTTTCAACTTATATTACTCAGAAACAGAACAATAACCATTATTAAATTTTATGTTTAAATTATAATCGCATTTTTTAAATGGTTTACATTCTAGCGTTAAATACTAAAACTCCTGTAATGTTGAAATGGATTTTCAGTATTACCTTTAGGCGTTTCTGTTATTTTATTTCTGAATAATTACAGTTAAAACCAGTTATATACTGTCGATGTTTGATGATTCGTCGACTGTTTAACTAAAAACAAAGCAGAAATTTAAATTTTATCCTTCTGAAATTTATTGCCGTGTATAATATAGTATTTCATGCTTCTGCTTTACTGCTTCATAATATGTATAAAATTTTACAGAGTTTACGTCAAGAATTATACTCTGAAATTTATACGTGTCTACTTTGATGTTTTCAAAAACGAGATTCAGTGAACGGATCAAATCGAAAATTTGATACAATAAAAATATTTAAACATCCAGTTCATTAATTCTAAATGAGACAATAAACAAAATCATTACTCAATATTAAGTTAGATATTAAACAAAAATTGTGCATGCATTTACTATTTACTTGCTAATTTCATAATAAGGGAATTCTCTAAAAACACAAATAATTACTCCAGTCGTCAGAGACGAAAATGCCACTGAATCTCTAAAGTTCATACGAACAAGTTGAATTTTGCTGAAAATGTCAATTTTGAGAACCCAAAAAAAGATAAACTAAAGAACGTGTGCACCGTAGAAAAAAATGTGTCAAATAATAAATGTAGCTGAGATAATTTTGAAGAAAAATGTGTATCAACTCTTTTTTTGTAGAATAAACTGTTCTCTTTTAGAATGTCAATTACGCGTGTGAAATCAATTTTAAATAAAATTTGTATCAACTCGATGGCAAAAATTCGATATCTTTTGAGTAGAGTATCATATCGACAAAAATTAAATTTCGATTCATATGCAATTTTTGTATTTCGCTGAAAATAAAGTCAGTTTTTATAAAGGTGTTAAACAGATAAACGTTGCGCAATTTTTACTATTTTTTATGATTCTCATGAGATCAATATCATTAATTACTTTTATTGACCGGGCACTATGAAATTGTTATTTTTAGGGTCTAATCTTTGAAACTTATAGCATGAAATTTCGGTTTTCAGTTTTGGCAACCAATGTGAGGCATTTAAAATATGCCTAAAAACACTGAATTTAAACTTTACAAACTATATAAAATGTTTAAATCCGCTTTTTTTTTATTAGAGATGTCCGTTTTGTAAAAGTACACAACTTCAGGTACAAACCACCCAATAACGTCTTCGTGGAGGCATTTCCCGTTGCTTGCGATCGTGTGTAATATAAAAGTCTAAAATCTGCATTTGTTAGGCATAATTCAAGTTACTTATATTAGTTGACAGAACTCAAAATCGAAATTTCATTAAAGACCTAAAGACACCTAAAGACTAGGCTCTAATATTGGCAATTTCACCACGTATTTTTCTTCCATTTTAATCTGTTGTGATTGTTATCTCTCTGTTATCTTTGTTAATACACTTAGTATTGTTATATATACATATATATATACATACATATATATACATATATATATATATATATATATATATATATATATATATATATATATATATATATATATTGTTATGATGTATTGTGTGTTTGAATTATGAGCAATGGGTATTTTTTAATAATATAGGGTTTTTATCGCGGTTCTCAAAGAATTAGTTTGTAAGTACTTTTTTAAATTATCTTTATTATATCTATTATGAAACACACATATTATATATCTAACCTAGCCAATGTAAATTTAAAATAAACTATCTTTAAATTGAAATTCTTATGAAACTAATTAAATTCTATAGACAATGTAAAATTTAAACAAAATATCTTCAAAATTGAAATTGTTATGACACTAACTAAATTATATTAACAAAATTTTGTACCTTTCTGTCACTGAATGCCTAAATGAACTGTTTTCCACTATATAGATTATAATCACCACTCAAATGTCTTCTTCTCAGCTTCGGTTATCCCTGTTTTTGTGAAATTACTTTTTCCAATTATCAGCTTCCACCAATTTAAGATATTTTTCTTCACAGCATTTATAAACCACCAAGCAAACCAGCAACAGCATTTATTTTTATTCTTCTTTTCAATATATCAATATCCAATCACCAAAATATCATTTAATTTTAATATTCAATTAATACTTCTTCCATTATCATCATTTATACATAACATAATTTTTAATCTTCAATATTATTTTCTTTATACTGTTTCTTAATATTGATTTAACTCACTATATTGAACAATTGTAACTGATTGACTGCCTCTAACTAATTTTCATACTAAAAAAACTCATAACTAACTGAATCGACTTTCTTACTAAACTTTCTGACTGCTTGACTTAAACTTTCTGACTCCTTTGAATCCAAATCACCGGGTATTTATATCTTTTTGGATGTTCCAGAACCATCTGGTAAGAAATCATGTTCCATTTGTTCTATTAAATACATGTCTGAATTTTCTGGAACAAACCATTTCGCAAACAAAGCCATCTCCGGTGATCTAGAGAATTCTTTACTTATCTATCGAGAATTTTGTTGGCATTTAGGCTTTTCAGATCAGAGTATACATTTAAATTAGTAACTTATATAAATTAAACATTTTAATTTAATAAATTACACATTTTAAACAACATATTATCATTATAACCCCACTTTATATTCGTAATTATTCTTAAACGTCACTTCAGAGTATGTATATCTGGTTGCCTAGTCACATGGCTCACTTAAATATATCTACAACATCATAATTACTAAAAAAATACTTTTTATATGCTAATTTCTTAAAAATGCCCTCACATAAATATATTTTTATTAAATTCTCTAGTATATAACTTCTTAAAATAACCAAATACTTGTTATATCTAAAATTATCTAGTATATAACTTATAAATTATTTTCTTTAAACACCAATCATATCAATATATATACATATATATATATATATATATATATATATATATATATATATATATATATATATATATTGTTATGATGTGTTTTTTGTTTGAATTATGAGCAATGAGTATTTTTAATAATATAATATATAGGGTTTTTATCGCGGTTCTCAAAGAATTAGCTTGTAAGTACTTTTTTAAATTATCTTTATTATAACTATTATGAAACACACATATATATCTAATCTAGTCAATGTAAATTTAAAATAAACTATCTTTAAATTGATATTCTTATAAAACTAATTAAATTCTATAGACAATCTAAAATTTAAACAAAACTATCTTCAAAATTGAAATTGTTATGACACTAACTAAATTATATTAACAAAATTTTGTACCTTTCTTTCACTGAATGCCTAAATGAACTGTTTTCCACTATATATATTCTAATCACCACTGAAAGTCTTCGTACTTCGGTTATCCTTGTTTTTTGTGAAATTACTTTTTTCAATTATCAGCTTCTACCAATTTAAGATATAGTTTTCTTCACCAGCATTTATACACCACCAACCAAACCAGCAAACAGCATTTATATTTATTCTTCTTTTCAATATACCAATATCCAATTATTATAAGTTGATTTATACTAATCTCCAACCATAATATAATTTAATTTCTTCCAATATACCTTTTTTATCTTCAATAATTATTTGTGTATAATTATAAATGTGCATTAAATTATATGCATAATTTTTAATCTTCATTTAACTCACTATATTAAACTATTGGACTATTTGTACTTGATTCACTGACTCTAACTAACTTTCATAATAAACTGCTTGACTTCTGACTAAAAACTTCTAAAAACTGCCAAAAACTCTTCTGACTGCACTATCTACAACTTTTCTGACTAAAAACTTTCAAAAACTGCCTGACTTCAGACTAAAAACTCAAAAACTGCCAAAAACTCTTCTGACTGCACTATCTACAACTTTTCTGACTAAAAACTTTCAAAAACTGCCAAAAACTGCCATCTTGAATCCAAATCACGGGTATTTATATCTTTTGGACATTCTAGAACCATCTCGTAAGATATCATGTTCTATTCAGTTCTATTTAATACATGTCTGAATTTTCTGGAACAAACCATTTCGCAAACATGGCCATCTTTGGAGATCCAGAGAATTCCATTCTTTTCTATTAATAATTTTGTTGACATTTAGGCTTTTCAGATCAGAATATATAATTAAATTAGTAACTAACACTCTAATTTAATAAAATACACATTTCAAACAATATATTATTATAATAACCCCACTTATATTCGTATTATGATTCTTAATTTGACACTTGGAGTATGTATAGTTGGTTGCCTAGGCACATGGCTCACTTAAATCTATTTACAAAATTAAAATTACTAAATAAAACTTTTTACAATTATTATATGCTAATTTATTAAAAATGCCCTCACATAAATATATTTTTATTAAATTCTCTAGTATATAACTTATTTAAAACAACCAAATATCTAATATTATGTAGTATATAACTTATAAATTATTTTCTATAAACCATAATCGTCACAATACCCCAAAAATAATATTTAAAATAAATAATTTACTTATTATTTTTTTAAATATTAATTTTCTCATACCTTATTAAATTTAATAAATCAAAATTTTTTTTTTTTTATTTAAAATGTGTTAAATACATCCCTGTTCGCTGTCTATGTCAAAACAGAGAACAACGGAGCACAGTTCGGCTATTCTATGGTCAAACTGTCATGTCAAATGGAGCAATGGATGCGATATCAGAGAATAAAATATAACCTTAATTAAAAATATAATAGATATGGTGTTCTGTTTATTTATAGACAAAATCTAGGAATTATTTCCATTCAAAATAACTTCATCAATATAAATTGGTAAGTTTTTCCACTTTATTATATTAGAAAGACATTTTTATAGCAATTATAGTATCTAACCCCAAATTATGATTTTTAGGGTACAAATTAATTTCCATATATACAAAATTCAACAAGTATGATGTCACATTTATTCACAACAAAGAAATCTACCATCTATCTATGAAATGGATCTATCAGTAAGTTATTAGTGTTATTATATTTGTGTTAAAGGTATAGAAATCATTATTCAATCTCTTCATGATATTGAAAAATGTCGTTGATATGAAATATGCCTCTTAGTCTGTTCTCTGCATCTATTAACACATAACTATTTAGTCCATTCTGATTTTCAATTGTATATGGACCTTCAAACATTGGTTGTAATTTCTTACAACGGTTTTCTTTAACATTACTTTTTCTAAGTGAACGAATTAACACTAGGTCTCCTTTTTGAAATGTGATTGGTTTTTTTATATTTCGATTTTGTCTTCTGATATATTTTTCAGCTTTCCTCCTAATTCGGTTATTCACTTTCTGCATTACTTGTTCTAACATATCCTGATTATATTCACTAATCCACTTTCTGTTTCCTATATGGCCAAACATTAAATATTCTGGTACTTCCTCTGTATTCAAATTATGTGTATTATTTAAAAAATATTCTACTTGTGGTATATGTTGCTGCCAAGTTTCATGTTGATTTTGGCACAGTATCCTTAAATATTTTATAACTTCTTTAATATATCTTTCTGCAGGATTTGCCTGAGGATGTCTGATACTTGTAAAATGAATGTTGATTCCCTTTTTCTCACAAAATGTCCGAAATTTTTGGTTGTTAAAATATGTAGCATTATCTATTATGCAATTTCTAAATGGTCCTATTTCTTCGAAAAATTGATTAATATATAATTTTAATGTTTTAACATTTGTTCTGGAGCAGGGATATAGTTTAATATATTTTGTATATAAATCAACTATCACTAGTATATGCTTTTTTCCTGTTGGACTGAGAACTAAATTTGAAATAAAATCCATGGAAACTGTATTTAGTTTTTTATATACAACATTAGATTTATATGTGTTCTGGTTTTTGAAATTCTTTTCTTTGTTTAGTTGACATATTGGGCATTGGGTAGTAATTTCTTTTGCTATACTTATGTCATTCTTTGCAAAATAATTGTCCCTAAATAGCATCCATAGCTTTCTTGAACCAATATGCATATAATTGTTATGTAAATTTTTCAATATTTTCTTTGCTAAAGTTCTAGTTATTACATATACTTCTATGCCATTTATTATTTTATAATATACTCCATCTTTCCTAAGGACTTTTTGTTTTTCACTCAAATTGATCTGATCTCTTATAATTTCTTCTTTAGAATATAATCCAGTACTTTCTACTAATTGATTTAATCCAATTTTTATTGTTCGCTGCCCTTTTTGTGGTGTATTTTCTAACCTTGATAAAGCATCTGCCACTATATTGGATTTTCCAGAAATGTATTTGATTTCAAAGCAGTATTCACTAAGTATTAGACTCCACCGATGTATTCTACTGTTTCCATATGTGTTATTTAATATTGACGTTAAAGCTTGGTGATCTGTTTCTATTGTAAATTCATTACCCAACAAATAAAATCTTAATTTTGTGACACAGTGTATTATACTTGCTAGTTCTAATTCTGAAACTGAGTAACCCTTTTCATGTGGCTTTGTGATTCTTGAAATGAATTGTATTGGGTATTCGACCCCATCATGTATTTGTAATAATACCCCTGATAATCTCTCTATTGATGCATCTGTTCTTAGTATGAATGGCTGTGTATAGTCAGGATAGTATATTTTCAAATTTGACAGAAAAATGTTTTTAATTTCTTGGAATGCTAGTTCTCTTCTCTGATCCCATCTCCATTTTACACCTTTTCTCAGTAGTTCAAGTAATGGAATTTCTTTTATACTTAGATCTGGTATCATCCTTTTATAATAATTAATTATTCCAATAAATCCTCTTAAAGTTCTTAAATTGTGTGGTGTTTTATATTCCTGAATAACTTGTGTCCGTTCTGGATCCATTTCGATTCCCTTAGTGTTAAGTTTATAACCTAGATATATGACTTCTTTTTGAAAAAATGTACATTTTTCTTGATTTATTTTTAGTCCAACTTTGTCTAATCTATTTATTATAATTTTTAGGTGTTTCTCATGATCTTCAGCCGTTTTAGAAAAAATTAATATATCATCAATGTAGTGAATTACAAAATGTTCATATTGATCCAAAATATCATGAAGACATCTACATAGAGCACTGCAAGATGATTGAAGTCCAAATGGTACTACTTTGAATTGATATACTACTCCATCTATCTGAAATCCTGTATACTGTCTACTTTTTCTTTCTAGAGGTATTAACCAAAAACTATGCTGTAAATCGATTTTAGTGAAAAATGACATTCCTGTAATTCTTCCTAATATTCCATCTATACTCATTGGTGCTTCAAATTGCTTTTCAGTAATCTTGTTAATATTCCTTGCATCCAAACATAACCTGATTTCACCTGATCTTTTTCGTACTACTACTATGGGGTTAATAAAACGTGTGTCTGCCTTCTCAATGATCCCATCTTCTAACATATTATTAATTGTTTTGTTTACTTCTTCTCTGTATTTATATGGTATTGGGTATGATTTTGTTTTAAAATCTTTTTCTTCTTTAACTTTTATACTATGGATATAATTTTGTGCAATTCTATTTTCTTTATTGACAAGTCCCCTGTGTTGCTGCAATATGGAAATGACTATTGATTTATATTCTTCAGGGCAATTTAAAACTTTCATTATATCTTCTACTTTACAAATAAAATTATTCTTCATTATGTACTCATTATTCCTTGCTTCCAATTTTACGCACTCCGCCTCGTAGGCATCCATCTGCTTAAAATTTCCATTCCTTAAATATTCACTACAATAATTATTCTTTACATTCTTCTGGGACATTTCCCTATCATCAAAATACATTTCTTCTTCATATACATCATTATTTTCTTTTAATAATATCCTATCAACTCTTATTCCTTCTTCTACCTCATCTTTCTGCATAAATTTAATTATTTGCCCTTCCAAAGTTACCATTTTTTCTTCAAAATCTATCTTTACTTTCTTCTTTTCCAATTCATCATTTCCCATTAATATATCAACACATAAATCCTTGACAATAAATCCTTGCATATTAATTTCTTTATTAAGAATATTAATTTTAAAATTGGCTAGTTTATCAATTTCACCCAACTTCTTATTATTTGCACCAATAATTTTAATTTTTGGAATCTTTATTATATCTGATAGTTTTAATGTATTAAAAATAAAATTCTCCGAGACTAAAGTACTTTCTGAACCAGTATCTATCATAATCTTAATCATTTTATTTTTGGCCAAAGCATTTATATAAATTAAATTAATAGATTCAATAATTTTATCTTCATCTAAAGAAATAAATTCAGAAGGTTTTTCATAATAGCAATGGCCTAACTTGTAATTCAGAAAGTTTACTGCACAAAATTTTGATTATTAGAATTGTCAGATTGTATCTGACCACTTGGATCTGATGTCCTATGTCTTTCCCTACTATGACTTCTACTCACATTTTCTTGCCTTGTACTATTTCGTTCCCTGTCTTCGCAGCTTCTATTCCTTCGAACACAATTTACCTGTCTGTTATAGTTAGGTCGCTCTGTATTTCTTCTATTGTTAAAATCTTGTCTATTATTATTAGTACTGTTACTAAAATGTTGTCTATTATAATTAGTATTATTATTAAAATTTTGTCTATTATAACTAGTATTATTATTAAAGTTCTGTCTATTTGGATTAGTGTTAGTATTATTAAAATTTTGTAAATTATCACCATACCTAGTATTATTGTTATATGATTGTCTATATTGTTGATTATCATTTTTATTATATTGAAAAGTATTGTTGTTTTTTCTGTTGTTATTATTACTTGTCATATTGCCTCTTTGTATTCTTTGAATAAAATTAATAAAACTATCTATTGTTTGAATATTTTGTACAGTTACGGTTTGCACAACATCAGCATCAAAATGTCTAGATACATTTAAGACTGTTTCATCCTCTCTAAGTGGTGGTTCTAAATATTTTGCAACTGTTATCAATTTCAATGCATAATCTACCATATTTGATTTTAAATTTTGATTATACTTTCCAAAATATAGAATTTCTCTAAACTTTGCTTGCTCTAATTCACCCCAATAATAATTTAAAAATTTATTTTCAAATGTTTGAAAGTTATCTAAATCATTTTCAATACTAGCAAACCAAGTTGCTGCATTGTCATTTAATGTCACTCTAATATAATCTTTAATATCATTAATATTATTCACAAATCTTAATTTATGTTTTAAACTATTTATGTATACTCTAGGATGCAAATTTTTTATATTACCAGAGAATTTAATCCCAGTCTCATTTGTTAAATTTAAATAAGGTCTCCCTATGTCTCTCATTTGTGAAATATCATCTATTCTCTGTTCCACATTTCTTATTTGATTACTATTTATTTGGATATTTTGTTGTATATCGTCTAATTTTTCTTCTGTGTTTCTCCTGTGTTCGTTAATTTTTACTTCTAAGTTACATTTCTGTAACTCTATTTTCTGTTCTATATCTATCTTATTATCTTGAATAATCCTCTTTACTTCTGTCCTCTCATTGTCTATCCGTTTCTTGTAGTCATTCCGTATACTTTTTATTTCATTTGCTACTTTTTTCTCTGCAGCTTCAAGTTTTTTATCCATTTGTTTTACAATTTTATTATTATTATCTTCTATTTTCTTTTCTAATTTTCTATAATTCTCTTCCAATTTCTGTTCCATTTTTTTCATGTCTTCTTTGACTTCTTTTGAATTCTCTTCCAATTTTTTTATGTCTTCTTTGATTTCTTTTGAATTCTCTTCCATTTTCTGTTCCATTTTTTTCATGTCTTCTTTGATTTCTTTTGAATTCTCTTCCATTGTCTTGTTCATCTGCATCATTAATGACATCAAAGCTGCCATATTGACATTTTCCTCTCTTTCTGGATTCATTTCTGCAGTATCTTGTGGAACTTGAACTAAACTCTCCTCTTGTATAGGTTGTGTTTCTACTTCCACATCTTCTTCATTCTTTTTGCTTCTTGTATCTTTCTTTCCTTGAGACATTTTGAGACTTTACTTGTTCAAATATAATTAAAATTAAAATCTATACTTTTTCCTTTCTACTGATAATTAATTTAATTATATGAGAGCACTTATCTTCCCAAACTAATTCTTTTAAATAGAGAGCCACCGCGTTGGGTGCCAAATTGTTATGATGTGTTTTTTGTTTGAATTATGAGCAATGAGTATTTTTAATAATATAATATATAGGGTTTTTATCGCGGTTCTCAAAGAATTAGCTTGTAAGTACTTTTTTAAATTATCTTTATTATAACTATTATGAAACACACATATATATCTAATCTAGTCAATGTAAATTTAAAATAAACTATCTTTAAATTGATATTCTTATAAAACTAATTAAATTCTATAGACAATCTAAAATTTAAACAAAACTATCTTCAAAATTGAAATTGTTATGACACTAACTAAATTATATTAACAAAATTTTGTACCTTTCTTTCACTGAATGCCTAAATGAACTGTTTTCCACTATATATATTCTAATCACCACTGAAAGTCTTCGTACTTCGGTTATCCTTGTTTTTTGTGAAATTACTTTTTTCAATTATCAGCTTCTACCAATTTAAGATATAGTTTTCTTCACCAGCATTTATACACCACCAACCAAACCAGCAAACAGCATTTATATTTATTCTTCTTTTCAATATACCAATATCCAATTATTATAAGTTGATTTATACTAATCTCCAACCATAATATAATTTAATTTCTTCCAATATACCTTTTTTATCTTCAATAATTATTTGTGTATAATTATAAATGTGCATTAAATTATATGCATAATTTTTAATCTTCATTTAACTCACTATATTAAACTATTGGACTATTTGTACTTGATTCACTGACTCTAACTAACTTTCATAATAAACTGCTTGACTTCTGACTAAAAACTTCTAAAAACTGCCAAAAACTCTTCTGACTGCACTATCTACAACTTTTCTGACTAAAAACTTTCAAAAACTGCCTGACTTCAGACTAAAAACTCAAAAACTGCCAAAAACTCTTCTGACTGCACTATCTACAACTTTTCTGACTAAAAACTTTCAAAAACTGCCAAAAACTGCCATCTTGAATCCAAATCACGGGTATTTATATCTTTTGGACATTCTAGAACCATCTCGTAAGATATCATGTTCTATTCAGTTCTATTTAATACATGTCTGAATTTTCTGGAACAAACCATTTCGCAAACATGGCCATCTCCGGAGATCCAGAGAATTCCATTCTTTTCTATTAATAATTTTGTTGACATTTAGGCTTTTCAGATCAGAATATATAATTAAATTAGTAACTAACACTCTAATTTAATAAAATACACATTTCAAACAATATATTATTATAATAACCCCACTTATATTCGTATTATGATTCTTAATTTGACACTTGGAGTATGTATAGTTGGTTGCCTAGGCACATGGCTCACTTAAATCTATTTACAAAATTAAAATTACTAAATAAAACTTTTTACAATTATTATATGCTAATTTATTAAAAATGCCCTCACATAAATATATTTTTATTAAATTCTCTAGTATATAACTTATTTAAAACAACCAAATATCTAATATTATGTAGTATATAACTTATAAATTATTTTCTATAAACCATAATCGTCACAATATATATATATATATATTTATATATTTATATATATATATATATATGTATATATATATACATATATATATATATATATATATATATATATATATATATATATATATAAAGTAGTTAGGTATTATTGACTGACACGTTATGTAAAATAAAGTTTTATTTTGAGGTTGCAGTCATTAATAGGGCAGGAAAGTAAAACTCTTTGTTCTTTAATCAAGCTTTTGCAAAATTTATTTGCTTCTTCAGGATATGCTAAAATATGGTATCAGTAAATACAACGAAATTAGAACTAAATAGCATTGTATAAAACTAGTATAAAAACTTACAACATGAGGTTAATCCATTAAATTTTCAAATTTACAAAACATTAAAACTTAACTTATTTTAAAAATTATACAGTTATGTAAGTACAATATTATATAATATTATATTATATTATATAATACAATATTATATTATAATATTATAATATAATTATAATATAATTAGTACAATATTATATTATATTATATAATACAATACTTTCCTGCCCTATTAATGACTGCAACCTCAAAATAAAACTTTATCTTATATATATATATATATATATATATATATATATATATATATATATAGTTTGTTATTTCCTGACCATTTATTTAACTATTTAACTTTTGCTTAAACGTTATGGACTATATTTATGTAGACATATATTTATGGACTTCCAAAAGTACATAAAAACAACAATCCTCTTCGCCCAATTATTAGTAATATTGGAAGTCCAACATACAACCTCTCCAAATATGTTGCAGACATTTTGGGAAATGCAATTGGTCTGTACCAATTAATCACAAACATATCTTTCGACGTAAAATCATTATACACTAACATCTCAATTGAAATAACTTTAAACAGTGTCAAGACTAGATGGAACGACGTCGAAACACATACTTCTTTTCCTTCTGAAGAATTCCTAGAGGGTATAAAATTCTGCCTTAATTCAACGTTCTTCCATCATAAAAATGCATACTATTCTCAGATTTCTGGTGTGGCCATGGGTTCGCACCAATGGTAAACTTAGTAGTGGAATTATTAGAAACAACAGTCATCTCTAAATTGAAGTACAACATACATTTCTATAAACGATATGTTGATAACTGCTTACTCTGCATTCCGGATCATGAAATCGATCATACTTTTCAAATGCTCAATAATTTCCAATTCAATTTTCTTATGAACTAGAAGAAAACCGTAAAATTACTTTTCTTGATTTAAGTTTAGAATATAACAACACTAACTGAATGATAACAACCTTCTGGTTTACAAAACATGTTTGGTCCGAAAGATATCTAAATTTTAACCCTCTAATTAAAAAAAGAAATTATATTATCAAAAATCAATCCAATTCCAATACCGAACCAAAACAATCCCAAACCATATCTGACAATAATAATAAAAATAATATCACTAGCTCAAACAAATACTTATCCTTACCATACATTAATGGATTTTCTGAACAAATGTCAAAAATGTTTGCAAAGTATAATATTAATGTTGGACATAAATTATCAAAAACATCTTGAAAATATTTTTCAAAATTTAAACCCAAGGTTAATAAAGACCATCAATCAAACGTTATTTATAAAATAAATTCTAACAACTGTAATTTAACATATATTGGGCAAACACACCAATACCTGCATTGAAGAGTTGTTGCACACAAACATAGTGTACAAACCAATGCATTAAACACAGCATAGCCAAACATTCTTTAGAAAATAGCCAATCTTTTGATTTTGAAAATGTACAGATTTTGGAAAAGAACAAAATTATAGTAAAAGGTGCATATTGGAGATGATTCACATAAAAAAATATCCAAATTCTATCAATAATAAGACTGACATCGAAGATCTTTCCAATATGTATCATAATTTAATAAATTGAGTTGTTTTTTTAAATGCACTACGGCAGATATTTAAAATACGACCCTGAACCACTCCTATTTTAAGATACCTGCCAGATGTCATCTGTCAATGTGAGATACCAATTTTTTGTAAACATGAAATTTAATTGTAAAATGTAATGTTTATAAAATAAAGTGCTTATTGAAAATGGCAAATTTGCCGAAATGTTTAACCAAATTTAAATAGTTTTATTTACATCAGACCGACAAACCCAGGAAATAAAAAACTATATATATATATATATATATATATATATATATATATATATATATATATATATATATATATATATGTATATGTATAGTAAACTCTTAAATATTGGGGAAATCTGCAAGAAAGACTCTAATGAGTATCAATTGTTTCGCCGAACGTTTTCGCCAAAGAGAATTAATTTGGCTTCTTCAAGGCTGAAAGAGAATAAATTATAATTAACTACCATATATTATTTATTGAAAACATTATTGATCTTACCGTAACTTAGAATTGTAGAGTTAGAATATTAAAAAAACTAGAAAGCTAGTAACAACATAGTGGTGTTTTTTGTTACTATGTGCAAAAAGTTTTTTTAACGTTGGAAATGTATAGTAGCTTTGAACTTAAAACGCAAAGGTTTACTCAAGGTTAATCGAAAAACCCAATGTAACTACATTTAAAAGGAGGTAATTCTTTGAGTTGTCGGAAATAACTAAATTTTTGATTATTAGAAAGTTTAAATGTGAGGTTCTGTTTTACCAGAACGCATGTGCTGACAATTCAAGTAGTTGTTTTGAATCCTTATGTCGTTAAGGTTCATTGGTAAAACCGAATGAAGTTAAATCCCAGTATAGCGAAATATTCTTTTTATATTTTCTTAATTGAAAATTTTCTTTTTATTTTTTTTATGTATATATATATATATATTATATATATATATATATATATATATATATATATATATATATATATATTATATATATATATATATATTATATATATATATATATATATATATATATATATATATATATATGTATGTATATATATATATACATAATATATATTCCTCTTTACATATCGACGGTTAACTTATTCATTTATATTTATGTATATATTGATTTGTAAAAACAGTTTTGTCTTATTATTACCAATAATATAATATCTATCTATCTATTTTGTTTTTATATCACGTAAGATGTTAGCATTTTCCAAGCTTTATAAAAAATGTTATACTGTTCGAGTTTTTTCTTTGTAACGTGCAAACTAGTAGTAAAGTAACTCATCATATATTTTCTGTTTTAACCATAGTGTTAATATATTGGCAATTACATTAATAGACTTAAGAATAATAATCAATTTTCGAACAATTCGGTATTTTAATGTACTAGCTGTCAAACACTCCATAAACAGTAAATTAGTATATTGTATTATTACAGCTAAATATCCTGTAGTTATATCAACAATATTGTTGTATATATGTATATATTCTAATGTAATGAATATTTAAGCAGGGAGAATATCTCAGTGGGAGCACTTCCGCTTGTGTCTGCATTGAATTAAATTAACCGCAACTATCATGAATTTGCTATACAGCGGAGACGTAATTTACGTTATTATGTTACAGGTCATTAATGAGAAGAATAGAGAAAGCAACAAGGTTGTATCTAGAACACTTCTAATCATAAGTACACGAAAAGGGGTAAAATTTGTGATTAACAAAAAACTAAAATAATTTTATCTTTAGAAAATTTCAGAGTACACCATGTAACTTATTTAGGATAGATATTATTTCATATTGATTGATTGTTATGAGAATTTCCATCTAGAATAATAATAAAAATCACATAAACAGGTTAAAATCATTCATATTTTTTTTTAAACGATTTTCGTTTAACGATTAAGTATGACGTAATATAAAAAAATATAATTATTATCAATACAATAAATTGTGTTTTAATTCCAATAAAATAATATATAACTTAAACATGCCACAATAAAATAGTTTCAGAACCTTTATGACACCTTTATTTTTCTTCTTCTTTTTCTTTTTCTTTTATAAGTTCACCGTTTTCGTCCTTCACAGCACTCTAGTCTCCCAATAATCTTTTCTGAGGTCTCTATGTATTATAGCATTTATTATGTACTTTTTTCATATAATAAAAGATCTTTTTATTCCTTATATTCTTGTATGCCACCGATTCTCTGGAATTCTTTGTACATCAGTGTATCAGTGCAGGGCTCTCTTTTCCAACTTTTTGGTAAATGAGCATTCTACTTCCATTCTGTTCCATATTTCCTCTGTTCTCATTCTATCCTTTTTTGTAATTTATACACATCTTCTCATCAGCTGTTCTTATATTATTTCGTGTTGTAGTTATCATTGGCCATACTTCCGATCAGTGGTGGATCTCCTAACTGGCGAGTTGATTGGGTTTAGTTTCATATCAGCTAATGTATTTTTGGTTTTCTTTAATTTTGGACCTTATTGGCGGGAGGAAGGGAATTTCCCCATTTTCTCCCGTCTATTCCACTCTCACTCTTTATGTATGGTAATATTCAGCACTATGCTCCTTTTTTTGTTTTTTTTTTTTTGGTTCGGTTGGAGTGTTGTTACATAACACTCAATGGAGTGTTTTCGTGGTTTGTTTTCCCGGCGCTATTTTGATTTCTATACCTTTCATTGAAGTACCATCTCGGCTTATCATTTACCCTAAATACTTAAAGGTCTTATAATTGTAAATAGTCTCGTCTTCTAAACTTAAGTTCAAATCTGCAACCTAGGATCCAATAATAATTATTCGGTCTTACACATATTTATCCGGAGTCCCCATAGCTCATATTGTTCCTTTAATTTCCTTATCATATTATATTCCACGTTCTTCCTATTTTGTGCGTTGATAACTTGGTCATCTCTCAAAAGTAGTAAATGTAATGTATTTTTTTGTAATTTTATGCCCATTGTGCCGCATGTTCTATACCATCTATTCAATGCCTGATAGAATTTATCAAGCTTTATAGAAGTTATCGGCTTCTTTTAAGTGATGTGGAAATGATAACAATAATAATTATATAATATACTTACATTAACTCGTTCAGTAATTTCGTCTCAGATTTATTCATAATTATATGAAACTTTTCATAAAAAATTATGTACATATTAGATGGCAATTCCTAACATTTCTTTTATTTTTGAAGGGATACTTCTACAGATTGAACGAATTTAAAACGGAACATACGAAATCAATGTATTTCGGCTCAACTGCGCTCTAGGTGGTTGGCCAACAAAAGGTTGTCAAATAATTATATTATAAAAATCCAATACTTCAGCGGGCTGCTGGATTCGGAACTCATTCAAGAACAAGTCAAAACTCCACCCAAATAGGTTCCCTAGAATCACTGAAAAAACTAGACTAAACAAGCAGTTATTATGCTGTCAAACCACTTATCGCTTCCTTATAGTCCAAGAGATAGAGCCGAAATTTTGAACTGATCAGTAATATGACATTTCTCTATTGGAATATATTCATTGTAACTGGGTTAAGACTTTGCCTTACAGGCGGACGTCCCTCGTGGTACAGGGGGTGGCTATACAGGGATGAAGTTGTCATTTTTTTCGGAAAAATTAACGATCAATAATATGGCTGAAAATTTGCCCAGAGTAAGATCTTGGTATAACTAGACGAAATCCCAAAGGGCGGACGCGAGAGTGGATACATAAGGTGTGGCGGACAGGGGTGAAATTGCAATTTTTTGGGGAAAAATTAACGATAAGTAATATGTCCTCCATTTTCATGGCTCATTATTTAGACCCTAAAAACTTTAAATCCAAAAGGGCGGATAGCTGGGTTGGTACAGAGAGCCACAAAACGGGGCCAAATGTACCACTTGCCTGCGCATTTTAGGTCTCGGTAACAATTTTCAAACTGATTTTATTATGATATTTTTATACCGATTGATTTGAAAATTTGTATGCTCACTTCTGTTACTATTCTGAGAAGCGTCAAGTAGAGTTTTCCTCAAAATTTTCCAAAAAAATTTCCGTAAATGAAAATTTTCGTAATTTTTTGAGGTAAAATCTAATTTTTAGAATCCTTTCGATTTTCTGTAAGTTATACCATGATTTGTTTTCCAAAAATATTCAAACGATTTTTCCGATAAGAAAAAAAAATTTATAAAAACTTTTCTAAAACATTTGATAAAACTCTACGTCATCGTCTGAATCTTTTATAGAATATTTTGTAGTTTTAAAATGATATTATGATAATGTTTTTTTTTCAAACTAAAGTCATATTTACTTTACAAATCACATTTTTTTCTTAAATATAAATATTTTACGAATTTATTTTTAATTGAATAAATGTTTGATATTTGATATTTTATTAAATTAAAGTAATTTTATAATGTTAACTATGAAATATTTTTGGTATAACAAATAGTAATTTTACTAATTTTTTATTACAATAAAAAGGTTTTTAAATTTATATTGCATAAATAATGATTGTTCAGATATAAGAAAAATTTGATTTATTATTACATTAATAATCAATTACAAAATATATTATTTCTATTTATCAATAGGTAAAATTCAATTTGTAGAATTCCTTTAACATTTTACAAATAATTATTAATAAAAATCAATTTAATAGTGGAATTATCAATTTTTTAAGTTTTGAAATTTACTTTGTAGATATTTTCAATATTTTTTTTTTAACTTTCAAATTTATTGAATTCTTTTTCATTAGTTAATTATAATTTTACAAATTCTGTTTGGACATTAATTTTGCATCAATATTATTTTAAAATATTAAAATAATAATGATGCGCGTTCATTTAGATCAGTAATTCTAGACGCATGCGCTAAATGTAATAAGTATCAAGATGCTTTTATTCAACTTGGTGAAACTGACTTCGATTGTAATGAAGTTTTTGAAACCTTAGAAACTTTCATATGTCACTTATATGGAACAGGACTGACGAGAACAATTCCAAAAAGAAAAGTAAACGATGTCAGAGTTTCACTATTTAACCGGCAGTATAAGTTGCATGATGTGAACGAGCCTTAAAAAAAAACTAAAAAATTTCGATGCTTCAAGCTTACCACCATGTCAAGATGAATTACACCAACATCTACTACGAGCTCATTATATTTCAAATATTTGGACAAATGCTCATAAAAAAGTACCAACAGAATTGATTGTTGATGAACATGGTTGGGAGTTTGAAGATGAAACATATAAATTCAAATGATTTAGTGGACCTCAGATGCCAGAAAATGAAGCAGATAATGAATGTGATATTATTGAAAGTGAAAGTGACGAAGATGATGAATGTTATGACATCAATGAGAGTGAGAAAAATGACGAAATTTTTAAAGTTTTTCTAAATTTTTTTTTCTTATCGGAAAAATCGTTTGAAAATTTTTGGAAAAAAATCATGGTATAACTAACAGAAAATCGAAAGGATTCTACAAATTAGATTTTACCTCAAAAAATTACGAAAATTTTCATTTACGGAAATTTTTTTGGAAAATTTTGAGGAAAACTCTACTTGACGCTTTTCAGAATAGTAACAGAAGTGAGCATACAAATTTTCAAATCAATCGGTATAAAAATATCATAATAAAATCAGTTTGAAAATTGTTACCGAGACCTAAAATGCGCAGGCAAGTGGTACATTTGACCCCGTTTTATGGCTCTCTGTACCAACCCAGCTGTCCGCCCTTTTATATTTAGAGTTTTTAGGGGCTAAATAATGAGCCATGAAAATAGCGGACATATTACTTATCGTTAATTTTTCACCAAAAAATTGCAACCTCACCCCTGTCCGCCACCCCTTACGTATCCACTCTCGCGTCCGCCCTTTGGGATTTCGTCTAGTTATACCAAGATCTTACTCTGGGCAAATGTTCAGCCATATTATCGATCGTTAATTTTTCCGAAAAAAATGACAACTTCATCCCTGTATAGCCACCCCCTGTACCACGAGGGGCGTCCGCCTGTAAGGCAAAGTCTTAACCCAGTTACAATGAATATATTCCAATAGAGAAATGTCATATTACTGATCAGTTCAAAATTTCGGCTCTATCTCTCCGACTATTAGGCAAGCTCCTCTTTCCTTTAAAGGAGACAGATAGTTAAACGATATTTTATACAATGTCTATCACCGGGTATGGATTTATTTTTGTCCAAGTTTTATATTGGTCCACTATTTCAAATGCAGTTCAAACAGACATATATTAAATTGTATGTTCCGTTTTAAATTGGTTCAACCTGTATACGCGCGCTCCACGTTGAAAATTTGTACGGGAGTGAATCGGTGAAATGATTACATATGTAAGATAATGAGTAAGAGAGAGACACAAGATATATTTTCTCTCTCTTTCTCTCTCGAGAATAAAAATGTTCCTTTTGTATATATATTTAATATTATATATATTCTAGATATAATATATATAATATATATAATCTAATATTTATTAATACTATTATTTATGCGATATGTTTTGTATTATTTATTAAATGTTCATAATTATTTTAGTCTTTTGTATTTCAAAATAATAATCTCAATAAATCACTGTATGACCGAGAACTGTCAATTTTGAAATACGTTTGTGTTATGTCTAATTAGCAAATATTTTACGTGTTTGGTTCATACGCTGGTGGATGTGAGTTCGAATCCTAATATGAATTTCCTTTTTTATTTTTGAAATATATTTAAAAACCCCACGTTAATTTTATTAAATATATATAATATACGCAAAAATGCTAAATTTTAAAATAAAATGCAAATTTACAACATAATCCGAGTTGTTGGTTTTTGAAGTTATACTTCTATACGCGTGTTCGACTTTGGAAATTTGCACGGGAGTGAATCGGAAATTTGCACGGGAGTAACAAGCATCGTTAGGCATTTCAATTATAAATTAAAACTTGTAAATATCTCAAGAAAGTTCAATTGTGTACTTACATACACAACAAATAACAATTAAATATTGTATTTGTCAATGTCAGATACATTGACAGTTGTATCACCAAACAACATTTTTTTTATTCATATTTTTATCGTGGTAAATTAAACATTTGCGTAAGTAAGTTACGTATATTGCCATTTTTAAATACTTATGAATATTGCATTTTAATTTGTATTGTATTATTATATTGAATTATGTTGCAGTGTATTGTATTGTATTTTTATATTAATAACAAAATTAACAATGAATTTTACTGCAGAGTATGTATGTTTAAAAAGAATTTTTGCATCCAAGTCCTTTTATACATATATGAAAATAAAAATACATATTTTCATTAAAATATTGATTCAATCCTTCATTTACTTACTAGACTCCTATTACAGGTCAAATGTTTATATACAGTAAACGATGCACCATATACCTGTATACCTAATTCTTTTTCGCTTTCTGTTCTCTCTTACTTATAGAATTACATATGTAATGATTGTGCAGATTGACTCCCACATAAATTTGTTACGACGAACGCGTGTATAGAAGTATAACTTCTACCGGCAGTCCCACTTTACTGCCACGCCAGTTTTTTTTTTATTTAAATTAATGTGTCTCGGCTGCAATGACCATTGACACAACCAATATTGTGTACAATAATTACAATAAGCACATGTAACTAATTGCTACAGTTAATCTATAAGCTTAGAACCTATGACTAAATAATATAATATAAGTAAAGTACATGAAATACAAGGGGTCATATTCTGTTGAACGACTAAATATCTTTCAAGAAACCAATTAGGTTAAAGACTTGATCGATTTAAAATGTATTTGATATTAGACTTATGTTTATGTTGCACTCTGTGTTTTACTTACCGGGGATACTCGATCAGGATATGTGTCACAGTTAATACACTTGAGCAGATTTGGCAATTGGGCTTTGGCTTGGACTTCATATGTCCTATTCTTAATCTTCGGATGACAGCTTTTTCGTTTCTAGAGACTAACATTTCTAAAACTAACATTTTACATGAAATGTGATTAATAATGACAAGAGAAATATCTTATATCTTTTAAGTACATTAATGAATTAATAATAATCTATTCACTCACAATATTCAAAAATTCTAAACATAATTCAATTCTAAACTGCTCAATATAAATTAATTCCTGAAATCATATTAGTTATTTAAATAGATGTCTGAACTTTTAGAACTATTTTGCACAAGCTTATTGGATTTGCCCAAATTTATTCTTAAATTTATTCTTAAATTTCTTCATTCAAAACATCGAACGCGTATTCAAACTTCGGTTGGCATTGACTATAAACGCTTGTAGTCGTGAATCCGCATTGGCTGCCCCGAGACGCAAATGAGTTAGAAGACCCTGATGGTTTCCAGGGCAACAACTAACAATAACTACAAAGAGAGGTGCAGTTACCTGAGAAAAGGAATGCCAAATGTTTGTCAAATGTAAAACGTTTAAAACAAATAGAAAAGGTGAATACGAATGAATAACAAAGGTAAATTTCATTGGCATGTCTCAGGAAAACAGGAAAACAAAAAGAAATAGGTATATCCATGGAAGGCAACCGTAAATACTTATTTCTGACTAGTTGATCGTCATCAGTATGGTGCAGCCAAGTTATAGAAGGAGCATGTTAACTATTCATAACTAACGTTATCAATATAAAATCTCTAACAGTTTTCGATACATTGGAAAAAATTGATTTTTATTTTCTAACTTCAATGGGCTCTAACTTTTTTTATATGCACATTTGTACTAAGGTAAGTTAGGTTCAATCAAACTATCTTTGTTTCCAGAATACGCGATTTAATTTATGACCTACATATTTGTTACACTCTGTATATATATACATGTGTATATATAAATATATTTATAGTTGTATGTGCTTTAAAAAGTATAGGTGATAGACCACATCCCCTTTTGTTATGGTGATTGTTTTTGTTATTTCATTGCCTAAATTTATTTGAACCTTTGTTTCTTTATATAGTCTTTGTGTCATATTTACCCATTTTTCTCTAACGTGCTTTCTTTTCATTGTTTTCCAGAGGTGTTTTTTGAGTATTACTCTATTAGTAGAGTATTACTCTACTATTGAGTGTTGCTGAGAACAAACTAAGAATTGAAAATTTGCCTTAGTTGTAAAATAAAATATTAATATAGAAGTGCGGCATTGCCATAATTTTCTTTAAAATCAATGGGTTAATTTTGTAGAGTTAATGATTTGATGTAGTCTGTTCGCTCAGTTTCGAAACATTTTCGAATCATAACCCAAATAAACTTACTTTTGCAGATTTCTTTCATTAAAAAAAAGGAGAATAATAAAGAAGAATGAATAATGAGATAATATTTATTAAAAACTTTCCGTCTGTAAATACGAATCTATAAACGACTGTAAATTTTTAAAAATAAACGTTTAAACTTTTATTTTAATTGATGCAGTTTTATTTTGTTTATAAATGCATGTGAATATTTTTTTGGTTTTAAGTTACATAGTAAGTTTTATAATAATTTCCAGTCGGTCAAAATTCAACCAATGCAGCAAAAAAATTTCGAGATGGGTTAGACAGGGCTGTATTCTTTCGCCACTGCTTTTTAACCTGTACACGGAACAAATATTTCTAGAGGCACTGGAAGAGTACAACGAGGGCATCAAGATTAATGGCGTACGAATAAGTAATCTTCGATATGCAGATGATACTGTTATACTGGCCGATAACATCGAATATTTACAGATGATGCTAAATAGAGTAAATACAACTGGCAACCAATTTAGACTGAAGATCAATAGAAAGAAAACTAAATTTATGGTGATCAGTAAAAAGAACATTCAACATATCGACCTGAATATTGAAGCCGAACGTATTGAAAGAGTACACCGATTTAAATATCTGGGATATACAGTAAATGATAAGTGGGACCCAGATGTAGAGATTAAGATCTGAATTGAAATAGCAAGATCCAAATTCATCAAAATGACAAAGCTCTTAAGCAACCGCCACCTAAGCGTTAACCTCCGATGGCGCGCCACGAAATGCTACGTACTCTCTACGCTACCTTACAGAGTTGAAGAGTGGACGTTAACAGCAGCAACTATAAAGAAGTTAGCGGCTCTAGAAATGTGGCTGTATCGACGCATACTGAGAATACCTTGGACAGACAGAGTGACCAACACAGAGGTATTAAGACGAATGGGTAAAGAGATGGAATTGTTAAGAACTGTTAAAAGGAGGAAAGCATCATACCTGGGCCATGTGTTCTGTAATGATAAGTACAGTCTGCTACAGCTTATCGTGGAAGGCAAGATTGAAGTTAGAAGAGGTTTGGGCAGAAAGAAGAAACCTGGCTGAGAAATTTGAGAGAATAGTTTCAAATACCAGAAGCTGCGAACATAATACATGCGGCACAAAACAGAGAAACCTATCGTTTGATGGTCGCCAACCTTGGGTAGAAGACGGCACATAAAGAAGAAGACAGGGGGGACTGGGATCCGTAAACCAAATATAGTTGATACTTATACGTTGACATTTATTTAACTTTTTGTATAGTGTAACCATTGAACGACGCATCAGAAACGTTGGATGTCAATGGGTGACAACATAACTATCTCCGTAAGATGGGAGTTAATTATTTAATATATTTTAATATATTTATTATTTAAGATATTAAAAATCAAAGCAAATCTTGCCTATAAGCTTTACAAATATAAAATACGATACTTATGGCATCACTAAATAACTTGTTGTTGACTTCAAAGGATTTCAGAATGTAGTGGTTAGTTGCTTCACAAGATAACTTGCTGGATATGCCGGGATCGAGCTCGTTTTAATTCTGAGCAGCTAATATTCTACGCATTAGGTTCTGCATATCTGCTGCAGTTGTCATCCCATGTGTGCGGTTTTATAAAGTTCCACCCAACAAGGGGGAACAGGAAAATTTAATAGGCCAAAAAAACACAGAGAAGATTTAATATATAAAAATGAATTTTGAATCGAAGCATTAGCTTAATTAAGTAAAAAGCACTATAAAAAACTAATAATCTGCCTCTACAATTAAAATGACATGACAGAGCAGAGTTATCAACTGACAAATAACGTTTTTCGACTGAAGTAAAGCATAGAAATTTATTCGTTCCATATCTGCCATATAGAACAGACTGGAGTCAAATACAGGAAATATAACTGAAATAAATGAAGATTAAAAATGAAAATTAAAGATTAAATATAATATTTAGTTGATTGAAGAGTTGAATAAATAATTGAACGCCAAATATTTTTAGAATAAAAATAATAAAATAAAAGATAAATGTAATAAATTAATAAAAACAAAAGAAATTGAAATAAAATAATTATTAACAGAAAAATAAAAATCCGCATTAGTTATTTTAAGAATACGTATAAATTATTTAATAAGACTACGAACTGCCCCACGCTACCTAGGTACTTAGATAATATTTTTGTGAACATATATAGTTTTTATTTTACTTTATTATATTCAAAAGGGAACCCAATTCCCGTAAGCGTAAACACTATATTTAAGATTTTAAAAGTTAGCTGCATAATAATTGCAAACTGACTTAATGAAGTCTAATTTAGTAATGTTTTGATTAACGTAATATTCATTTAGCCTATTTTCAATAAAATCAACTTTTCTGTTTGCCGTTTTATCAAGTTTTTTTTCGAATCTATGTGCAGTTCTAATTTTCACATATACTTCTGCTTGAAAATTTAACAAAATGTCTGTAAATTTAAATATGTCAGGATGTGATTTATAAAAAACATTCGTTAAATTTCGAGTGAAATGATTCACACATAGTACATATAAGAGATGATGAATTTTAATTCCACATGTAAGGTGGAAATGTTGAATCTTCCGTTAAATAATTATCAACTAAGTAATCACAAAATTGCAAAACTCTGGCATCTTCTGGGATAATATTAAAAAGTTCATCAGAAAAAAAGTCACCAACATCATTTGGATCTAAATAAAGAATGCCGAAAAACAATTTTATATTATTTTCCAATAACAGTTTGATTTTTATATTCCGAGGACAAACCTAAATTTTGAATTTTTCGGTACCAATTTTGTCTTAAATGAAATTTGCAACAAAAAATAATAATGTCGGGCCACATTAACTTGCCTGCATTTTGAATTGCTATTTTAAAATCAGAAATTATTCGCTTCGGTTTGAAATTTAAATTCAAATCTGTGTATATTGTTATTAATGTATCAAAAGTACTTTTTTACGATTGCTGTGATTTATTTGTTCACAAACAAAATAGTAGAGGAACATAAAAACCATTTATGTAGCCATATATAGTAAACATCTGACAAAAATATTTAGAACAGTATTGAAAAGTTCCATCTACATACAAAGAATCTACATTACACAAAAAGTAAAGATTTGTGAAACAACTAAAAATTGCGGAATTATTTTTCGTAGGTTATAAAAAGTTTTCACCTGTATTTGTTTTTAAATGTAAGTTCACTAACACTTGTAGAACTTCTTCCTGTGACTTGGGAAATGATGGTGTGGATTTTCGTCGTGCAGCATAGATATTTCTTCGAACGCAAAAAATGTCTTTCGTCGTCAGCGGTAAATTGCTGAAATTGTCCTTCCTCAATTCCTTGTGAACAATCTTTAAAGGTCTTTTACATAATATATCTTCTACAGCTTTCCTCTTTGTAGAATTACTAAAAATTTGCCGGTCAACGTGGATATCTTAAGCATGATTATATTCCACCGATGCTTTGTCAAGAATAACGTAATTTTCATCACCTTCCTTTGTGTACACTTTTTGTTGACACCCTTTTTTGATGCATCGCAATCTAACTTTTCCATCTTTGGAGACATGTGACTTTGAATATTTATATTCATTAATTATTAATAACAGTTCTCCCCTTTGACTGAACATAGTCGTTGGATTCGCCATTTAAAAGTTAAACACTAACAAACAAAACTATACCGCAATACTTGCAACTGAAGTGAATAACTGAAAATATCTATATTTTTACTTTCAACTATAATCTAATTTGAATTTCCGGTCATTCAGACTTATCCCCAACTTTCTCGGAGATGGGGCAGCAGGTACTTGGGATTAATGGACCCAGGTAGTTCGTGGGGCAGTTAGATAAGGCCGTTTTTTTTATTAACCTTATCAACCACTGAGGTTTATTGGCGAAAGAACAAAACACAATAATTACAATTTAAAATTACAAAGTAAATTGCAATTTCAGTTGGTATGTTAATTGAAAATTAAAGTAATGTAATACTATTAAGATTTATGCATCATAAAACTTATTTATAACCCGTTAAAAAAATTAATGTCCTTTAGATGCTTCTTAAATTTGCAATAACGTCCTATAAAACTTATGATATATTGTCAGGCATTAGGTGTTTGTGTCTTTTGTTAATGTATTTAGGACAATCATGAGAAAATGTAATCATGAATCATTTTGATGTGACCTACCAACGAATGACTTTAACGTATAACTGACGGTCAGTACTTCTTTTACGCCGTGAATTTTTTGTCTTAGTAGTGTGTAGAAACGATTATCACCCATGCCATGCATTTTCTCATCCACCTAGCACTTTTTGTTTAACGAAACACTTAAAATCATATGCAGACATTGTATTTACTAATACCGACGACGCACTTTATATTGCTTCACGCACCTGATCAGTTTTTTCGTTGCCTTCTCTAAACCAGTAAGGTAAATGTCCCAGTAGTAGACACGTTAAGATAAAGTTTGAAATTAAACTTTCAATATATCAATATTGTTCTAATATTAATATAATATATTAAGCTCCTCATGAGCTTCTTTTATTGTACTTTTAATTGGTAGGATTTAAAATGGCGAAAATTTCATACTTTAAAACGAAAAATAAAATAATAAGAATAATACCATTTGTACCAGTAATCGACACCAGCAGTTTTTAAATGTCCTTATAATAGACATCTCATGTCCCAGTAATTGACATTACAAAGTTTAGCATACGAAAATGCTTAAAGTACTTAGGTAAGAACTTGCCTATTTAATTAATTGCGATAATATTGTTAAATGTGTAAGTATTTAACTAATAAAAAAATTTCAAAAAGTTTATTAAAATATATAAAAGAATAAGTACATAATCACTTTGAAACATTTTGAATGAAGTCTTTAATCTCTAATACAGAGTATACACCTCGTTTATTAAGCATACTAGGTCCATTATTGATTTTCAAAATATCGTCTTTTGAATACCAGAGTACATCTGGTGTGCTCGGCCACTTCCATCCTAAACCACTCTTTATTAATACATTAACATGGAATTCTCGATCGGTTTTATTTAACACAACCCCTGGAACTATATCATTATCATATCTTACGGTGACATACGAGCCTTTCTCAATTTCTCCGGTAATTATAGATGACTGGGTTCAATTGGAATCCGAGACCTCAGTTGTTTTTTTCTGCTTTTTGTTTATTTTGTTTCTTTTAGGTTCTTCAATTGCCTTCGATTTTTCTTGACGCTTACTTTTTAGTTTTCGGCTTTCTTTTTTTTTCATTTCCTCTTTTTTATTGTAATAGTCCTTCCAGGCTTGAGATGTAGCAACCGAAGGAACTTTTTCTTTAGATTTCTTTTTAGGCTTTGGCGTATCAGGCCAAAATAATGCTTTCTTAAATGAGCTTGGTACATCATTAGAAACTTTTTGATTAAGTATATTTTTCTTAGAGCTAGACTGTTCTAGCGAAACGATACTATTTTCGGCATCAGTTGCTATTGATGAACTACACTGAATATTCAAATTATTCTGGTTTTCCGGAGTAATATCATTTAAAACTGGTTTGGTAGGGTTATAATTATCAGAAGATATCAAAATATCACTTGCAGTTAATTCTAATGGTTCTATATTGGTCTGATTTTGTAATTTAATTTCGTCTACAGCAGAAATGCAGTTGTTCGCTAAAACTGTTTCTTCATTATTTTCGATTAATAAGTCGTTTTCTGCTAATACTTTATCATTAACAGTATCATCTTCAGTATCGCCAGGAAGCACATCTAAATCTATTAAAGTTCTTACCTGACCATCTGCACCGACTTCTAATTCCAGGCTTGTACTGTTGGCAGGAACTTCATCTAGCTATATATACTGTGGATATACATTGTGGATATAATGTAACTCTGAGGCATCTACACTTTTTCGAACAGTATTATTGGTTAGTATAAAAGTTGAGTTATCGAAACACAACTTTTCTACAGACAATCTTCTTTCAAAAAAGGTGAGGTGCGATCTAAGTTCATCAATATTTTGGCGCTGACTTGCGACATTTATTCAAGGTTTTTTAAATATTTCAGAATATTTTATAGCATTAGGATTAAATGGATATAAACCACAAGTATCTATAGCGTCAATTTTACTCCAACATTGGAGCAAAATTTTCACGTTTTATTCGTTCTCTATTATTCTCCCTTCGCCAATTATGTATCATTTTTTTTCATTGTTTTCTCAAGGGATGAAAAAAAAGACATCCATAGGTTGTATTATATGAGTTGAATTAGGATACAGGGCAACAAGTATTATTTTATTCTCTTCAGAGAATTGGCTTAAGGGCATCGTAATATATGATGAATGTCCATCGACGTATAAGACAACAGGAAGTGGAATTTTATTATTAATCAACTATAAGTAAAAGACATTTGTTGTGTATTGGATAAAACTTTCTGAGGTCATCCAACCATTTTCTGTCTTTCCAAATGACCAATTGTTAGGCATAGATTGTATAATATTTTTTGGAAATCTTTGAAAATACATAACAACTATTGGAGTAGCCAGTTTTCCAGAAGCATTTTCAACAAATAATGTTGTAATACATTCTTTCTCGTCACAGTTTATAAAGTTGTACACTGTTTTGTCGCCTCTTCTCACAAGAACTTTAGATCCTTTGGAAGAAAGAAAAAGGCTGTTTCGTCGCAGTTAAATATTTTTTGAGGATCATTCAATAATCTAAGGCAATCGACCTCATTCAGATGTTGCCTAACTTCACAGAACCACGACCTTATGTTGTCTTCCGTTACCGAAGCTCTACCAGGTGCTAAATTCTGTGAAACTCTTGCAGCAACTTGCGGATGCCTGCTTAGGAAATTTTCATACCAGTGTCGGCCGGGTCTACCATTGGAAAAAGTAGTTGACCTTTTTAGATTTTTAACGAGAATCTGTACGCTATCCAACAGTATTTCTGTCTTAATGGGAAAACCAGAATTTCCACAATTAAAAATCCGTCTTTCAAGCTCACTTTCCTCTCTTGTTGTAAGAAAAGTTGTTGGTCCCATTTTTCTATTAACAGAAGACTTCCCCTTAAGTTTGTACATCAAGGTAACTCGAGAAACACCAAACGTTTTGCTAGCTGTTTTCATCGGCATACCTTGACCAACGGCCTCCAAAGCTTTCAGCATCTATTCTTGACTGTAATTAAATTTTGGAGGCATCCTAGACTAATTAAAAAGTATAATAGTACATTTTTCAGAGTTTAAATATCTCTAGTACCAGTAATTGCTACCCACCGGAACCAGTTATATACACCGATTTTATTTAGAAGATTACCACTAAATCGTTCATAAGAAAGGGTGTCAATAACTGGTACAGAGTTAGATTGATTTTTGTACAAACCATCGAGAAAGTTGGAATATAGATAAACTCAACAAATTAAACAAGGAGAGGTATAAAAGCTTTCGCTTCTGAGACCTAGTAATCGACACCTGTGTCAATAACTGGTTATCACTGTACCAGTAATATACACCAAAGGATAAACAAAAAATTCGGTAATTATGAGAATTAGAAAATATTTTTAATTGATAATATTGGGGAAAATATATTAAAACATAAATAGAACATGCATTACAAGTAATATGTCTCACCTTAAACTCTTATAACTCTTATTCACTCAAGAAGGATTCTAAGCTGTTTTACTAAGCGAACTAGTCCTAGTAGACCGTGACCGAAAGTAGTAGACGCCCTCTATTAACCATTGTTTATCAAACACTGCTGAAATGCTGAAAACTGTATATCAGTTGACGCTAATATGACAGGAAACAGTTAGAGGTGGACGACTAGAGATACATAAGCATGACAGAAACAACTGTGAAACCCTTAATATTTGCAGAATTTCACTTATTGTGTCGATAACTGCGATAGTGTCTATAACTGGGACATTTACCTTATGAGATATGGAATCCGAATGAAGGTATTAGTTTTTAATATAAAAAAAAATTAGTCTTCCCAACAAATCGGACCAAGTTAAATATGTAACTGCACGAAATTACAGTTGTGCCATGACCTGCCTTTCTCTTTGGCTTCGCTATATTTTCAAAGGCGCCCTTGCATATAGTGGTATATACAAGTTTAGTCATAACTAGTATTGCCATTGACAGTTCCAAGGTGCTAAGATTTGTTGTCATAGTTAAATAACTTTAGATTATCTTGTTAACTTGAAATTTGACGATAGAGTCTATTTCTTAGTAAATAATATTTTTCTATATGTCTATAACATTATACTATATTCATTTTATTTAAGAACTTTAATTCGTTGATTTATTTTCTCTGCTAGTTTACTTTCACTATTTTACTACTATTATTCTGTTTACTGTTTAATTTCTTTCCTCAATTTCAAATTAAAAATAAATAATGTATTCCATCTTCAAAAACAACAGTTAACTAACGTTAAGATCAAAATTGTTGTACCTATTTAGAAGTTTCAAAGTTTAGAAGTAACCTCATCCCCAATTTTAAGAGCAACAAACTTGAATCTTCACTAAAGTACTGAGAACTTTGAAGCTTTTGATTTGGTAAAGTTAAATCTGTTTATCGGCCATAGACTCTTGCGGGATATGCAAAAAGAAAGCTCTGATACGACAGCACTTTCGGCTCTTTCTCTCTAATCAGAATGAAAAGGTGGCGCGGATAAAGTTTTTAATAGAGTTTTCGTGTTTTTTGTTGAAAATTTGGCAATAAATCATCGGCACAAGATTCGATTTTAATATACTTGAATGTCGAAGGAGTAAATTATTTTTTTGACATTATAATGCTCTAGAGTATCTGTCAAAAGAGTATAAAAGGTTTTTCTTGTAAACTTAACTACACTGCTCGGGATAATTATAAAATAGTCAATTTTATTTTATATTTTAATAAATATGTAATGAAAAACTAACAGCGACACTTTTCGTGCCTAACATATTCCTTTTATGTTTTTAACTTTCGATTTGTGCAAAGTTTTGAATAATTAAATATTCCAAAAATATTGTCCCTTGCCTTAAAAAATATTAGAAAAGTAGATTATTAGTTGTAGATAAAGATTTTAGTTACCCACTAATTTACTTCGAAGTTGATGGTTCGTAAAAAAATTATATAACGTTTTATATTTACTTTGTTAGACATTATTGGCTATCCAGCATATTCATGAATGTTATAAACATTTAAATACATCTACATAAAAACTAACACTAGCCAAAGGACAAACAGTTTAAAAATTGTTTGGATGCTACATTGTGGGCAACAGTAGGAGACAGAACATTCATTGATGTGCTGGATAGCCAACAATTTCTTACAAAGTAAATCTAAAACGTTATATAAAAAAAATCATTAACCGTGAACTTTTAAAAACCGCTTTTTGGCTTATTTCAGATGCCTATGAAGATGCTCTGAGAGCGAAAGTGCTTGGACAAGATTTAATAAAAAACCTGTGCTCAATATCTACCCTTTTTAGTAGTAGTAGTATAGTTTATGTATTCGAGCATATAACCATGTACTTTTTTATTTTTGAAGTTATAGTTATTATGACATGTAAATGCAATCACGTTAAATATAGCTCGTTCACTCAGCTTGGGAATATTTTGACAGATTCATTGTGGGAAAAATTCAACACAAAAGTTCCTACCTCTCAGTAATAGAAGCTTACAGTTGCAGAGTTCTTTTATGGAAAAAGAAGGACAATGGGAGTGCATATTCATTAATTTTCATTCAAAATTTTCCATTTGTAAAAACTAAGCTATAAATGAGTACAAAATTTCAAAAATAAATTTTGTTTTAATTGATGCAGTTTTATTTGATTGAGAAAACTGCATTTTTTCTTAAATATTAGCCATGGGTACGTATGCGTGGTTGTATAATAATTTCCAGCCACTGCCAGTAGATCAAAATTTAACCAAAATGTAGCAAAAATAATTTTAAATTAATTTACTAGACAATTGGGACTGAGATTAGCCAAGTGAGTATACCTTCGTATTAAAATAAATAATAAAAATGATATCAACATTTTTTGTTGAAATTTTAATTTATAACGCCTCAACGAATTATACCGTATTTTTATTAAACATGGTTCCCATAATTAATTAACTAAAGGGTAATAACTGACATTAAAATAAATACTGCAGGCGTCAGGGGGGTTAAGTATGCACATTTATGTCCCATTGGTTTAAAGGTAATTGCTTCAGATTAAAATGAACTTTTTAAAATCACTTTATCTTCATTAATAAAAATGTTATAGTAATTAAACATTAAAATTTTGACTAAAAGATGCAAACATACTTTTTTATAAGAGATTTAAACAAAATTAAGCTATAAACTTAAAAAATCTGGCCAATGGAAGTTTTGGTAAATGTTAATTTTTGACCAAGATATGGAACTTTTAATAATGCGCTCTGAGCCGCATGACCAGCTCGCAGATAATAAAAACCAATACGTACCTGTAAATCCCTGTAGATTTAAAGATGTATATTACTTTATCATTATAAATAAAACAGTTATAGCAGTTTATAGTTAAAATTTTCGTTAAAAAGTCGTGATTTAATTTGTTTATACGAGTGTTAAACAAAATTGATCCATATACATTGATAGTTTGGTTAATGAACGTTTAGAACAATTCAAAATGAACATTTTTACAAGCAAATTGATTTACACGCGCGGTTTACATGCGCCTGTATTCGATGCAAGCAGACCGCTAGATAAATTCATAGCAGAAACAAAGAAGGTAATAGTAAATAGAAATATACTAGAAACGAGAAGATTAATAACTCCATCAGTCCGCTTAATTCTGTTCAATGCATGTCCAAGCATACCTTCTAACTTAATAATGGACGAATTAATAAAACTAGGGCATATTTATAGCCCAAAACGAAACATGTTTCAAATGCAAATTAACTAGACACCAGGCAGCTAATTGTCCAAATATTTCACCTTCTAACCATCCTCACAATGATAGTGCAATGCAAACAGAAATGAGACAAAATTCATCAGTAAATCATACTCAACAAAATAATCTACCAAATACTCCCACAATCTCAAATACCACTCCCTCCACACTTACTACGTCTTCTCAAACCACATTACAAATAGTAGCAATCCCAAATTTATCAATAAATCAAACCCAACAGTTCTCACTACAAAATACATCTATACATTTGACCAATTCTTCAGTTAACACTACAATCACAACAGCTACATCGTCTGAGTCATCCTCTAATACCCAAAAACATACATCAACCTTACCTGAAACAAGTCAACACTTACCTCCAAATAAAAATACACATATGAATTCTAACAAACCCCAGAAACTTCGAACAAAGCAACCGGAAAAAGAACCCTAGAAGATGCAATCACGCCACCAGCCGAAGAAAACTTTAAAAAACCTAAGCTTCAATTAAAGAAAAAAACCAAAACTTAAGAGATGAGATACCAAATCTCCAAACAATACTAGAACTAATTAGAGTACATGTAGAAAGGGAAAATCAATTGTTAAGCTTCGATCAAGTAGTGGATCTATTCGAAAATATACAAGGATCAAAAGACATAATCAGCGTAACGAAATTGTACTCAGAAGACTCTCATGCACTTATAAAGTTTCTATCGAAATTACATCCATACTACATCGGCAAAAGAATGAAAACCAAAAGCACCAAATAATACGAAAACTTGGCAAACACATAGGTCTTCTCCCTGGAGTGAAAACTTCATTGTCAGAAGAAGATTCCGACTCATCGGTAAATAATTCCTCTAAAGAATAATTACGTTCACTTCTCTGCTTCAATGGAACTTAAATGGGTTTTACACCCATTTTGAAAAACTAAAACATATTATCTCTGAAACACACCCGTCTATTATCTGTCTACAGGAAACAAATTTCAAAAATTCAAACCATGTATATAACTTTCGTAATTATTCATTTTTTTATAATAATAGATTAAACCAAAACATTGCCAGTAGAGGAGCAGCAATTCATGAGCACATAGTTACCAGTGACTTCAAATAATATTGAATTAATAACTATCGCAATAAATATTCCTCAAGAGATTTATATATGTATATACCACCAAATCAAACTATATCCCAAGAAAATTTAACAACTATTTTGGAACAAATTCCTTCACCTAGAATTATCGTTGGAGATCTTAACTGCCACAATCCGATGTGGGGTTCCATAAAACTCAACCCGAAAGGACGAATTATAGAAGATATTATAAATCCCAAAATCTGAATCTACTTAACGACGGAAGACCAACCAGATTCAACATACATAATGGCACATCATCGGCAATTGGCTACCCTACTTATATGGTAGTGACCACTACCCCATTATAATTTCTAACGCATCAGAAAACCACAAATATCAAATCGCCTATCTCAAAGTGGAATATTAAAAATGCTGATTGGACTAATTTTACCAAACAGATCGAACAGGACATTAACCAAACCAACTTTACATCATCAAACGACATTGACAAGTTTTTAAGTACATTTTTACAAACCATCACTGCAGCCGCAGAGATGTATGTAAGAAAAACAAAAATTTTATTTAGTTTTTGTTTGACACCTGAATGCAGCCAACCTACAAGAGCATATAAGAAAGCTTTCAATAGACTAAAGCATCATAAAACAGACGAAAACATAACGGACTACAAAAAACGAAGAGCTGAGGCAAGATACATTCTAAAAAAGAATAGAAAAGAATCCTGGAAAAAATTCATCTCATCTCTAAATACCTCTTCAAGCATAAGTACAGTTTGGAGAAACTTAAGGACAATCTCTGGCAAAAGCCAACCATATAAAATTTCTTCTCTATGATGACTTAGTTTTATTTGCCAAAGGAAAAAACTCTACATCTATTCAAAAACATTTACCACAAACAATCAATAAGTTAGAATCATGGTCTAGGACTATAGGATTACAATTTTTACCTACCAAAACTAAATGTATTCTATTCACACGAAAACATAACACTCTAACTCCACATCTGAAGCTATATAATCAAACCCTCAGTTTCACAAATAATATCAGATTTTTAGGTATGGTTTTCGACCAAAAGCTCTCCTGGAAAAAACATACAGAAGAACTTAAAAAATCATGCCAAGCAGGACTAAATTTTATGAAAACTATTTCCAGCAAAAACTGGGGAGCAGATCAAAATACACTATTACATGTATATAAATCTTTAGTTAGATCCAAACTCGACTATGGTGCGATAGTTTATTCATCAAGCAAAGTATCAATATTGAAAATCTTAGAAACTGTTCAAAACACAGCTCTACGAATAGCTACAGGTGCGTTTCGAACGACACCAGTTGAAAGTTTACAATGCTTAACAGGAGAACCACCCCTAAGTTTACGATGAAAATACCTTTCTCTCTCATATGCTTCTAAAATAGCTAGTAATAAAGAACACCCTACTTATACCAATACGTTCACAGATCGATTTCAAGACACTTTCTCTACAACAAGACTAGATCCACCATTTTACGAAAGAGTTAGAAGAAACCCTACAGTTTCATGTTTCATGACCTACATCTTGAATTTCCTGAAATTCTCCCAACAAATTTTATAACTTCTCCACCTTGGTTAATACCAATTCCCAAGATTAATACTAACCTTAGTATATATAAAAAACGTGAGACTAGAACAGACCTGATCAAACAATCATTCTTCATAGAAATGGAAACTTATAAAAATCACTATAAGATATACACTGATGCATCCAAATCTTCAGACAGTGTTGGTGCAGCCATCCTCACACCCAATACATCCTTAAAATTTAAATTCCATCCCATTACCTCGTCATACACTGCAGAGTTGTTTGCAATATTACAAGCACTTATCCACATAAAAGAGTCGAAACAGTCCCCGTCTCTCATAATAACCGATTCACTAAGCTCACTTCACACTATCAACACACGTTTATATACCAATAATCCAATTGCCTCACATATCAAATCAGAAATAGAGATTCTAAATAATAATAAGATCACTGTTGACTTCATGTTTGTTCCATCACATTCAGGTATACAAGGAAATGAAGAAGCAGATGAACTAGCCCGCTTAGCATCCTTCAGCCAGGACTCCATTCTTATTAATGAGGTTTCTTCAGATGACTTCAAGTCAGAAATAAAATATAAAGTGTTATGTGCGTGGCAAAATAAGTGGAGTGCATCACAAAATAAACTCAAGGAAATCAAACAATTAGTGAAACCGTGGCTCCAACCCACAGCGAATAGACACGACCAAGTGAGAATAACACGTTTGCGACTAGGACACAGTAACTTTACACATAAGCACCTCTTTACGCGAACTGTGCCGATAATGTGTGAAAATTGTCAAGTAACACTCTCCGTGAAGCATATACTAGCTCAGTGCTAAACATATGAAGCAGCAAGAAAGAAGCACACTATCCCAAATAATATAAAGGAAGCCCTAGGAAAAAACATGAACATTAAAAACACAATAAGTTATCTTAAAGACTCAGGACTGTATCAATTATTGTAATTTTATTTTTAACTTTACCTGTACTTTATTTTTAGATCGCTAATAACCCTGGTGGTTACAGCGTAAATAATTATATTATATAAAATATTATATATATATATATATATATATATATATATATATGTATTTTTTTTTGTATATATATATATATATATATATATATATATATATATATATATATAATCCTTAAGCCTAATGCTCTCTAGAATAGAAAAGCTTTAAGGAACCAGAAATTACGATAAAATTTTATTTTCTATACATCCGGTATACAATAAATGCTCTTGTATGCGAGACATTTTTCATTTCTCGGGAGACTTACTTGCAGACATTCACTGAACTTGGTTTATTCTATTTACATTCCTTCTAATACATAGTCACACAAAGCTAATAAACGGTGTACTTAAAAGGAACTATCTCTTGAATCTTCCCAGTGAGGTTATCCGACAGACCGGGGACATACCTTGACCGTATATCTAAGAGTTTAAATAGCAATATTATGTCAGGTAAAAGCACCGATTATTAAGATCGCCGATAGTTAAAATTACACAGATATATTGCCTTACATAATGTATTATTGGGTTATTCATATATGTGCAAATCTGTTTTCCACGACGCATTAATTTTTATTTATTTAAGTATTGAATTTTTTATTTTCCGATTATGACAAATTATTTATTAGTTTTAGTATCACTATAATTAATTACATATTTGTTGCAACTATTGTGATGAAAATATTGTTAAATAAATAGCAAATATGACATAATATGAAATTACAAATAGGAAATTCTCATATACTTAGTATATTAGTCCAGTCAGGATAGCATCAAAAAAGTGGAAGTGGGGTGGGAAGCATAATTATCGAATTATCTCGTTTATTATTAACTTTACGACATAAATGTACATAAAAAAAATTGCAAAAATTGCAAAAAAAGTGCAAAAATTGAGAAAATTATATTTTATACAATTTTGATTTCTTTAAGTTTTTGGCTAAAATCAATATGTAAAGTTGTAGATTTCAAATTGTAGCAAATTACATTGGCACAATTTCAATTGGTACCGCTTTTGTCGAAAAGTTTAAAATGGCGGAGATATTGAGCAAAAATGCTTCTTTTTCATTTTCAAATTCAAGATGGTGGCCAATGAAATGGTTGGATTCAGTCGCGATTTTCAAATTACACTACTATTGATTCCCCTAAAGGTTAAAATAATAAAATTTGGTACATCTCGCCATGCAAGGTTAGGCCTTTTTTTCATCTAACCAAACTGGACTATTTATATTATTATGATATTGCAATTTGATCTAAATTTAAAGTTACTTATTTTATAACTTTCAATAGTTTGACATAGCAAACAATTAATTCATTTAATCAGTATTCCATTCAAAATATATCTCAATAATCTTAATCACAGACTCCAAATTTAAATCAAATGTTTAAATTTAATCTCAGGGTTCCTCTTTGAGTTTGCCTTTTTACCTTTGCCTTATAATCGTGTGAAAACATACAACAGGAGCAGAAGAAAATAGAAGAAATGTAATATGTTCAAAGAAACAAATATATTGATAAAACACATTGAAAAATGTTATTACACTTGTAAAACAAACCAAGTATAAGTATCGTTCTGTCCGTATCCTGCCATTTGAAAGCTGCGCAGCCAATATTAATTCGCTTTGGAAAAAAATCATTTGGGGATAAGTCTGGTGATCTGGAGGGGCCACTTGATAGTACGACGAGAAGAAATTAATTTATTTCCAAAAATGGTTTCTAAATAATTTTAAACTGGTTGTGAAATATTCTTTTAAATTAGTTGTGTTATGAAGTAAACTTAATTGATAGTTTTTTTTCTGTTCTAAATAGTCCTGGAAGCAGTCTCTTATACAGCGGTTGTACTGCAGCCAATTGGTTTATTGCACATCATGATACATATTACAGAAACCATATAATATAATGGTTTTTGTAATACGTATAGACGTATATTGTATATTGACTATATATTGTATAGACTTTGGCTCATGATGAGCTTGGTATTGGCATAATTTATACTTAACAACCTATAACGACCGTATTATTTTGTCTCTCTTTTTTAATGATGGTAACCTCTTATCGGGGACCTGAAGATGAGATAAAGTTATAGAGCCTGAAGGTTCTAAGATAAAGTTATATAACCTGAGTTTGCTTGTCCAGGTTATCTTCTTCTTCCTATGCCTTCCCCATTAACGGAGGTTGGCGACCAAATTTCTAAAAGTTTCTCTGTCTTTTGCAACGTGGAATAATTCGTCTACAGTCATGTTTGTCCAGTCTCGAATATTTCGCAGGCATAACTTCCTCTTTCTACCTATTCCCTTTTTGCCATCGACTCTACCCTACATGATGACCTGCAGAAGACTATATTTATCATTCCTCAGTATGTATCCAAGGTATGCAATTTTGCGTACTTTTATTGTTCTCAACATTTTTTTGTCTCGACCCATCCTTCTCAGCACTTCCTCCGTCCAGGTTATATTAAAAATAATTTTGTGTAATTCTTTTTCACTTTTTGGAAACCAAAAATTATATTGATTGTTTATTTTTGGGCTAAAAATGTTGTCTTTTCATGCTTGCTTAGCTGTTTGTATTACGTCCTGTGTGGAAACACAGGATTATTATCCTGTGTTTATACGTATGACCGTTCAGTTTTGAAATTGTCTCATATTCTTCGTTTCTATCATGTTATTTTTTTTTGGAAGATGTTATCCATCTTTTTTTTGACAATTTTGACAAATTTTTTCTGAGTATCGATGAGTTGACTTGATGCTTCAATTACTGTCCTGGAGGTCTAGTGTTTATTTTCGGCGTAGTTTGATCTAAGATGAATGTCGTTTATTTGAAATACATCGGTGAGGAATTCGTGCTGGGGACGTGCTCTTTTATAGTTACATGCTCCCTTCCAAGTTTAATATTCGTAGTTACCTAATGTCATATATGTCATGTCATAGATATAGAGGAGAAATATAATTTTTTAGCTTTGTTTGTGTTTTGTGTAGTTTTAAAATATTTTTTACTTTACATAATTAAAGAAGAAATATAACATCTACTCTACCAAGAGAAAATAGAGTACTTACAATATCAATTCATTCTGTGTATGGACTGTCATAATTAACGTCATAATTTGCATTCAAAACTTTTTTAAACGTTTAATCAAAACATGATTCCATTTGTTAACTTGGTACGTTCTAATTATTAAAAAGGTATTATAATAAAACAAAATATTATGTCCAATTCAACTGAATAGTGTAATTTAAAATAGTAATTATGTAACTCGATGATTTTCAAAAACATAAACTGTAAATTTGTTTAGAGTATAAACCGTTTGTATGATTAACTCGAATTTATAATGGAAATGACAATCATTTCCAATGTTGTGATAATTTGGTTAGAACTTGATTGATTACCAGTAATAATATTACAGACAGACCAGTCTGCGATTTTTCTATTGCTTTTTAAAAAAGAGGATCGCTCCATTATTGTCACTGTGATAAACAGCTTTGATTTTTCGGAGTTCTTTATTTGTTCCCTCAATTGCGGGTTTGTCGCTTTGATGGATAAGGACGTAATTATTAAAGACGATGTGGTTAGTTTGTAGGATTGTAAATCAAACAAGATAAGTATTTGTTTATGCTTTTGATTTTTTTAAATCTGATTATAATACTATAATACTACTATTTTCTTGGTAAAAGTTGAGAGTTTCTGAAGTGTAATAAATAATACGATTGTATGTCGCATCAATCATGCCTGACTTTTTAAATGAAAAGTGCTTTTGCACTTTACCTTTTAACAGTGTTATTATGAGTAAGTAAATATATATATATATATATATATATATATATATATTTATATATATACATATATATATATATATATATATATATATATATATATATATATATATATATATATATATATATACTGTTATGATGTGTTTTTTGTTTGAATGATGAGCAATGAGTATTTTTAATAATATAATATATAGGGTTTTTATCGCGGTTCTCAAAGAATTAGCTTGTAAGTACTTTTTAAATTATCTTTATTATAACTATTATGAAACACACATATATATCTAACCTAGCCAATGTAAATTTAAAATAAACTATCTTTAAATTGATGTTCTTATAAAACTAATTAAATTCTATAGACAATGTTAAATTTAAACAAACTATCTTTAAAATTGAAATTGTTATAACACTAACTAAATTATATTAACAAAATTTTGTACCTTTCTTTCACTGAATGCCTAAATGAACTGTTTTCCACTATATATATTCTAATCACCACTGAATGTCTTCGTACTTCGGTTATCCTTGTTTTTGTGAAATTTCTTTTTCCAATTATCAGCTTCTACCAATTTAAGATATATTTTTCTTCACCAGCATTTATATACCACCAAGCAAACCAGCAAACAGCATTTATATTTATTCTTCTTTTCAATATACCAATATCCAATTATTATAAGTTGATTTATACTAATCTCCAACCATAACATAATTTAATTTCTTCCAATATACCTTTTTTAATTATATTAAACAATTGGACTATTTGTACTTGATTCACTGACTCCAACTAACTTTCATATTTCTTACTAAACTTTTCTGACTGACTTCTTGAAAATTCTGAACAATTTACTAACTAAATGTGTCTACTAACTTTCATAATGAACTGGCCTGACTTCTGACTAAAAACTGCCTCTTGAATCCAAATCACGAGTATTTATATCTTTTTGGATATTCTAGAACCATCTGGTAAGAGATCATGTTCCAATTTGTTCTATTTCTTCGATATGGATGTTCTCGAAAAAATATCTGTTCCATCCACCGACATAATCATTATTCCAGAATATTCGACCGTAAACAATGGTCACACTCTGCACTCTGGAGAATTCGTTAATGTTCCATTGATAATTTTGTTGACATTTAGGCTTTTCAGATCAGAATAAACATTTAAATCATTAAATATATATAAATTAAACATTTTAGACTAACATTATTATTATAACCCCACTTATATTCGTATTATGATTAATTTCTATCTGTCAATTTACTGTATAGTTGGTTGCCTATGCACATGGCTCACTTAAATATATTTACAACATTAAAATACAACTTTTTACACTTATTATATGCTAATTTATTAAAAATGCCCTCACATAAATATATTTTTATTAAATTCTCTAGTATATAACTTATTTAAAATAATCAAATACTTTTTTATATCTAATATTATGTAGTATATAACTTATAAATTAATTTTTTAAACAATATCATTACAATACATATATATATATATATATATATATATATATACATATATATATATATATATATATCTATATATATATATATATATATATATATATATATATATATATATATATATATATATATATATGCCAATTACTAAGTTCTCAGGAAGAACCGCGTTGAGAATTAAAAACTCTCAGTCTTGGCACCCATTTTGGAGCCATTATCAAGAGTGATACGGTTCCGTTCGACTTCGGGGTCTCAATCTGCCTACTCTCCTCACTCGTGACGTACCAGTATCTTGTTCTGTATAAATACAAGAACCGTAAAACGGCACTGAGGTCTCAATCTGCCTACTCCTCAGTGTCGAGTTACTGTTTACAGACCAATAGTTTCATCTTTATGCCCTCCTAATGGACCAATAGCACAGCTCCTCACTGACATCTTAACTAATGCTTATAATTTAAACAACAATTTTTTACATTAAAGATTCATTTGGTTTTAGTTCTTTCAATAATAATTTCCACTTACCACAAAATTATGTTTTAGTTAGTTTTGATGTAACATCTCTTTTTACCAATTTACGTTTAGATTTAATCATAAGTAGTAATGAAAAACATTGGAATGAGATTTCGCAACATACTAATATTGACTTATTACATTTCAAAACACTTATCAACTTTGTTTTTGATTCTAATATTTTTATATTTAATGGTGTTTTTTATAAACAAATTTTTGGTAGTCCTATGGGATCTAGTTTTTCACCCATTCTACGTAGCTATGTCATGGATGATGTTATCAGTGATTGTATCAACAATTGCACTTTTTTCATTCCTTTTATTAAAAGATATGTAGATGATCCAGTTTTGGCACTTCCTAAACACAAATTCATGAAACAGTCAACATTTTCAACAACCATAATCAACATATACAGTTTACAGTTGAGGAAGAGGTAGATAATTCTCTACCATTCCTTGACATGAGAATTGTAAGAACTACAAACAATGTGTTGAAAGCCAGATGGTTCAGAAAACCCAAGTGTAGAAATAGAGTTATAAATTATTACTCACATCATCCAAACAAGATGAAAATTAACCTTATAACAGGATTCAAAGAACGTGTTTTAATGCTTTCTCATCCAGATTATCTACAAGAAGATCTTCAATTGTTAAAAAATATTTTAATTGAGAACTCTTATCCTCCAGATATGCTACATAAGATGCTTTTTTCTAATATTTCTAATATCTTAACACCATTTTTTGCTAAATCTTAGAACATTGTATCCAACAATCAGAACATCTATTATTATTCACTACCTTTTATACCATCATTAACAACTAAATTAATACAAACACTAAACGTTATTGACAATATAAAAATAGCAACAAAGAACATCAAAACTATTTCATCTTTATATTCCAAAACTAAGTATCCTATAGACAAATTAGATAAAACAAACGTAGTATACAGCATTAGTTGTACTCAGTGTGAAGCTGAGTATGTTGGTGATACTGGAAGAAATCTGTCAAATCGCATTATTTCCCACAAAAGTGATTGTAGAATTAAAAAATCATCTTGTGCTTTAGCAGAGCATGTAATCGACAAAGACCATATTGTGGATTTTGATAACATTAAAATTTTGTGTAGTGAAAGTAATAAATTTAAAAGAACTTTTTTAGAAATGGAAAATTTAAAAAAAGATCAGAAATTCAAAATCTAAGCATAATTTATAATTATATTATTTCTTTATAGTTTATTTATAAAATCAGTAAAATATCACATTTTGATTTAATTTTCCATATACTTGTTACATTTTTTCAGACATCTATCAATGATGAATAAACCTTTTTTTTATTACTAAATAAAAAAGAATTTTTAAACAAAATTTTGTTTTTTGGCAATATAATTGTTAAGAATTCAAATTTTAAGTTGGCATTTATGACATTGAGGCTTATTTGTAATTGGTCGCTATTCTAGATTATTTATAAATAATTCAATTGTTTTTGTGTTAAAAAGTTTTTCCAAATTATATTAGAAAATTTAAGAATCATTTATTAGATAAGAAAATTTTTAGAATAGTTTTTTTTTAATACGTTTAGCAGCAATTAATTAACAAAACTAATTTTATTTAGTGAGTAATATAATTTTTTTTTAGTTTCACTTTGTAAGATATTTTGTATTTTTTAGCCGCTCTTGAAAATAATTGTAAACACAATTGAAAGCTCGAAATAATAAATAGTTAGCCAATAGCCCCTTTTATTGACTCCAACCCATCCAAAACATATTTATATATTTTTTCCAAACGACTCACAAGTACTTTTTGTTTCTTACTTACATATATATATATATATATATATATATATATATATATATATATATATATATATATATATATATATATGATAACAGATTAGTCACTACCTGGTACAGAAAAGAAATGGCTAGCAACCGTTTTTTAAATTACCATTCGACACACCCAATCAGATACAAACTTAACCTGGTACAAGCCCTCAGCCTTAGAGTACGCATGTTGACACACCCGCTTTACAAAGAAGAATCCTACTGAAGTCCATTCTCATAGATAACTCCTATCCGGCATCCTTCATCAATAAATTTCTATATTCCAAAAGCTATGGGCAGTCCATTACCGAAACACCCAATGGGCTAACATTAGCGTCCATATCTAACAAAATACAGATTAATCCCCCCTAATGTTCAGAAGTCCCCCCTCACTCCTGAACAAACCACTAAATTTGCTTCGCTCCCGTACTTCCCACAAATCACTACCAAGCTTAACAAACTTTTCAAAAACTTACCTGTAAAAATAACCTTAAAAAATACCAGAACCTTAGGTAAGTTATTTTCTAAGACAAAAAAACTCCATTGGCCCCTTTAGAACAAACTAATGTTGTCTATCAAGTACCCTGTGCAGAGTGCAACTCCTGCTACATTGGCCAGACCAGCCGCTCCCTTCAAGGTCGACTAACGTCCCACAAAAGCGATATTAGGATTTCTAAACCATCTTGTGCCCTTGCACAGCATGCTATTTCAACCAAACACAGTATCGACTTCACGAATACCAAAATACTGTGCAAACAACAAAATCATCATAAGCGATCCATCCTTGAAATGTGTCAAATTCTTAAACATCCATCCTCCCTAAATAAGAGAACCGACATCGACAGCTTGAGTCAGATATATCACTCCCTCATCATACAAAATAATAAATAAAAAAACCCCTTACAAGACAGTAACTTCAATCCCATTTTTCTTTCCAAATTTTTTTTTGTTTGTTTGTTTTTTAAAGAAAAAGGAAAAAATGAATCCTTTAAAAAAAAAAAAGGTCCGTCCCTGTTCCGCTTGCTAATTCCCTTAAGAATCGTAATCTGCACCATGCGATCCAAAGAAACACATGGACGACAACAAGCCACATGTGAAAATTATGACGAGCTGATCCAAAACAATCGAAAAGATTAGTGTGGTTTGACCCTCGAAAGAGCTTAAACCAACATTCAAATAAAGCCATCGGTTAAAATTAAATGAACTAATGTTCTTACAGTTTTACTTGTATTTTTTTTTTTTCGTTTCTCTCGTTTAGTTTTTAAACTTTAATGTTAAGTTATCGTAGAGTTTTTATAACATCTATAAAAAAAAACCCTACAAATTGTTTTTGTAAGTATGAACCCTGTTGGTTTGTTTACTTATATTCTAAAAACTTTTTTTAGTTGTAGTGAACTGATGATGCTTTTAAAAATAAAAGCGAAACGTATTCGAATAAATCAATAAAGTAGTTGACGACTTTTATTTGCCAATTATTGACCGATAAAACCTCTGCTATTCAACCATTGAATATATTCCAAATATATATATATATATATATATATATATATATATACATATATATATATACATATATATATATATATACATATATATATATATATATATATATATATATATATATATATATATATATATATATACGATTTATATAATAATGATTTATGTAAAAAAATATATTAACCATATAATATAAAATAATAGATATAACAGTAATCGCCATTTTAATTCACGAGTTCGTTACAAAACTTTTCCGTCGACTGTACTTTTCAGAATAGAATTTAAGATATCTTAAAAATATTTATTTACTTAACGATAAACAACAATTTTTCAGCTTTCATTGACTTTATTCAAAGTTTCCTTAGTGGTAGTTTTATTATAGTAAACATTAATATTCGAAATGGTACAATTACTGAAATTAAAGTAAGATATTGATAAATCAATATCTGCTGTATAGCATTTTGACAAATTTATATTTAAGTCTTCTTGGACCTCTGTAAATTTTGTGATAGAAGAAGTTAAATTCTATTGGAGTTAAATTAAACTCTTCGTCAATATCCATCCTTTGATTTTTCAAATTCACAGAATTTTAAACAATAAAGTAAATAATGACATACAATGACAGATAATACTAACAGCGGCTACTTCATTTTATATTAATTTTTTAGTGGGAATATAAATAGGTATCTGTTTGGTTGCCTACACCACAGATCACTGCCAATCACAGAGCGTTTAATTAATTTATGCAAGCAATGTATGTTGTGTTGCCTTTAATGAAATCATTCATTAATTGAAAATCATTCATTAATAGGGGTCATTAATAAATGATTTTGAGGGTGTTAAAATTGATCATAAATGGACGGTCGACGGAAAAACTAATTAAACTTAAAATTTTACTTAACAAAAAGAAGATTATTTTAACAGCTCTGTATAGATCATCCACTACTTATACTACAATAGTTAATAATAATTTAATGTAATATTTAAATAATATCAATAGATCCGATGTTCATATTTTTGTAAGTGATATAAATATTAATCGTTTAGAGTGTAATGAAGAATTGGTAGAGGAGTATAAAAGTATCATGAGTGAATATGGATTTATATCATAATATAAACGAATATATACGTCTAGCAAGTAGAACTTGTCTGGATCATTTATTTGTCAAATGTTCTTCAAACTTTAAGAATAAAATTACTTATATCTTTACATATCATGATATTGCTGATCATTCACACACAGCACTCAGTATTAATAATTTTAATAAATATAAACGGCACGTAATCCAAAATATTATTTTATCAATTACACAAAACTAAAGTCAGATTTAGAACAACAAAATTGGTTTTTGGTTTACTCTGAAAAAGATTTTATTAAAAACATGGAATGGTTCATTACAAAACTACAAAATTATATAAACTTAAACACTATCAAAATAAAAATTAAACAAAAAAAAATATATAAAAAACAGGTACAAAATAAATAAAAATAATGCAGTAAAATGTATTTAACAAGCTAAAAAAACTTATGCAGAAGGGCTAATAAATTCCAACAAAAATATGTCAAAAAACTTATGGAGTAAGCTTTGTGGAAAAACAGCTTCAAAAACAAACATAAAACTGTTAAAAACAGACATATTAAATAAATTTGTAGACTACTACACCGATTTGGGAAAACGATATTCAGAAATGATTCCTGAGCCAACTGAATTTCTGAAAAATATATTGGAAATAAATAATACTATGTACCTACTTCCAACGACTGAAAATGAAATTGGAGAAATAATAAAATCTTTAAAAAATAAAAAGTCACCAGGACATGATAATAGATCTGAAAATGAAGAAATGACAAAACAGATTTCAAAACCCTTAACATACATAATAAATACGTGTCTTAAATTAGTAATTTTCCAGATATTTTAAAAACATGAACTATTAAACTACTATTTAAATCTGGCGAAGAAAGATATTGTCAGAATTATAGGTCTATTACCTCAACCAAGACTTACATATTTAAAAAAAAATTCAATATACTATTTTAATGACAGTATGGATTTCAAGAACGAAAATTCACTGAAGATGCAATCTGTGCTCTTACAGCTAACATTTTTTAAACTCTTAATAGTGCAAGACCAACTCTTTGTATATTTGCAGATTTATCAAAGGCATTTGACACTGTTTCACATAAAATATTACTAATATAACTAAACTGTATAACTAAACTTAAAACATATGTTATTAAAGGGGTTGCATATAATATCCTAGAAAGTTATCTTTTAAACAGGCAACAACATGTTTATATAGATGAAGAAATTTGTAAGGGAAGAATTATATCCTATGGAGTCCCGCAGGGAATAGTTTTAGGACCAATTCTCTTCAATATCTATATCAATGATCTATTCAGACTGAATATTACAGGTAAGATATTAAGTTTTGCAGATAACATAGCTATTTAATACATGGAGTAATTTATAACAAAAACCTATAATACAATTTGCTACAATTTATAAATGGTTTCAGTTTAATAAGCCATTTATATCGTATATAAGTAACCTCCCAAGTCTTGGCTCGTTAAAAGTCGATGCAAAAAATGAAATTCCAAATACATACGAGATTAAATATCTAGGTATAATAATTGATACACATTTACGATGGAATACTCAAGCAAATAATATAGTAGTTAAATTAAAAGGGATACTATCAAGATTCAAGAAAACAATTTTTAGGAATTTACCAATTCTTTATTATGCACTTATACAATCTTAACTTACCTATGGTCTAGGATGGGGTCGAATATGGAATAATTAATTTCATTCTAAAAACATTATTCAGAAGTGGCTAATTAGAATTATTTATAAAAAAATTTAAGATATTCTAGCAAGCTGTTATATAATGAAAGTCAATTTTTAACTGTATGTAAATTTTTCTGTTACAAAGCCCTTATACAATGACATATACATGAAAAAGATAATATTAAACTTTAACAAACATGCCCATCAAACTAGATATTCAAGGAATAATGCAATTTTACCCAAATGTAATAAATCCATACCTCAGAGATACGTTGGTTACATAGGGCCCAAATTATACAATTGTCTACCAGAGAATTTAAAACAATTTAAAAATTATAAAAAATATAGATAAATTAAAAAATGAATTGAAAATAAAACTACGCAATTCTATAAAGAACTGATTAATGGACAATAGTAATAAATAAAAAACGTCTAAATAGACTTTGATTACCAACTACATTTCTTGAATTTACTGCAGTTAATATCATGTACTCACATTTGTGTCACATCTTCTTCTTCTTTAAGTGTCATCTCCGCGACGAAGTTTGGCAATGATCATGGCTATTCTCACCTTCGAGGCAACTACTCTGTACAATTGCCTTGAGCTGCAACCAAACCACTCTCTCAGGTTTTTCAACCAGGAAACGCGTCTTCTTCCTACGCTTCTCCTATCCTCTACTTTTTCTTGAATTATGAGTCTCAAGATGTTGTATCTTTCGCCTATCATCACATGTCCGAGATATTGCAATTTCCTTCCTTTTATTGTATTTTCCATTTCCCTTTCTCTGCCTATTCTCCTAACACTTCTGTATTCGTGACTCTATCTACCCATGGAATCCTTAACAATCTTCTAAATGTCCACATTTCAAACACGTTGCATCGATTTAAGGGGGTAAATCAGATCTCGAAAACTATAGGCCAATTAGTTTGCTTAACCACCTATACAAGCTCTTTACTCGAATACTGACAAACAGATTAGAAGCAAAACTCGATTTCTATCAATCAGAAGAACAGGCAGGATTTCGAGCGGCACACGGAACAAACGACCATTTGCAATGCCTTAAAACTCTAGTTGAAAAGTCTATCGAATATAACAGACCCCTTGCTCTTATCTTTGTCGACTTCCACAAAGCATTTGACACAGTCGAAACAGTTGCTATCTTAAAAGCACTATCAGAATGCAGAATAGATCACAGGTATGTAAATATTATTCGAAATATATACGAAAATGCGACAACAACCGTTAAGCTCCATTGCATGGCTGAGAAGATAAAAATTGGCAGAGGGGTGCGGCAGGGAGATACAACTACAGCAAGTAATCCAGAAAGTCGGTTTAAAAATAAACTATGAAAAAACAAAAATGATGACCAATCTCGTCCCCAATGAGCTAATAGAAATCGAAAAGTCGCCCATAGAACTTGTGGAAAAATATGTGTATTTGGGTCACGAAATAAGGTTAACGCGAGATAACCAAACATGCGAGCTACTCAGAAGAATAAGAGTGGGTTGGGCTGCATTCGGAAAAATGAGAGACGTATTTAAAATAAATATACCGATCCATTTAAAAAGAAAAGCTTTTAACCAGTGCGTTTTACCAGTGCTCACATACGGAGCAGAAACCTTAACTCTCACAAAAACATCAGCCGAAAAATTAAGAAGGACACAACGAAAGATGGAGAGATCAATGCTTGGAATAAGCTTAAGAAATAGAATAAGAAACGAGGAAGTTCGTAGACGAACCGGAGTGGAAGACATTATCGAACATATTACAAGGCAAAAATGGAGATGGGCAGGACATGTTGCAAGAATGAAAGACGACAGTTGGACAAAAAAAATTGCTTGAGTGGAGACCACGGTCTGACAAGCGAAGCCAAGGAAGACCCCCGATGGACCGACGACCGACCTCAAAAGAATCGTGACCAATTGGATACCAGAGGCGCAGAACAGAAGCAGATGGAAAAGTCTAGAGGAGGCCTATGTTCAACAATGGACAACTCAGGGCTGATTGATGATGACGACGATGAAGTCGATTTATTGTATTCCGGTTTAATGTCCATGATTCAGCTCCATAGTAGAGTACACTGTGTACATAGCATTTAATTAACCTTATTCTGAGGACCAATATCAGATCTTTGCTGCATAATTTTTTTTTTATTTTCATGAAGTTGGCACGTGCTTTTTCAATTCTGACTCTTATTTCTGCAGTATAATCGTTATTTTCTGTGATTATCGTTCCCAAGTAAGTATATCTTTTTACTCTCTCAATCTGCTGGCCGCCTACCGTTAATATTTCGTTTGTATTGTTGTTCTTGCAAATTTTCATAAATATGGATTTTTTGATGTTAAGACGGACTCTGTATTCTCCACCATATCTTAATATTTTGTTCATTATTCTTTCTAAGTCTTCCAAGTTGTCGGCTATTATGACTGTATCGTCGGTATACCTAATGTAAAGCTTTACCAAAGCTTCTTGTATGATTTTTTCAGAATAAGCATTAAACAGTAACAGCGACAGTATGCAACCTTGCCTGACCCTCTCCTTATCTCCACTTCTTCTGACACTTCTTTTCCAATTTTCACATTTGATCGTTGGCTGTAGTATAAATTTGATATCAATGTTACATCCCTCGCATCCAGATTCTTGTTTTTGAGTACTTCCATAAGTCGGTCATGTTTTATCTTATCGAATGCCTTGTAGTCTATAAAGCCTACATAAAGATCTCGATTAACATTCAAACATCTTTAGGTCAGCACGTTAAAAGAAAATAGTCCCTCTCTTGTGCCCACTTCATTCCGAAATCCAAACTGGGAATCACTAATATCCATCTCTAGCTTAGCGTGTATTCTATTATGGATGATTTTTAGCAGGGTTTTTAAGGTATGTGACATTAGACTAATCGTTCAATAATCACTACATTTTTTGGCATTTACTTTCTTTGGTAGACAAATAAATGTTGATGTTAGCATTTGACGTGGAATGATTCCTGTGGAATAGATTGTGTTTAGTAGTTGGACTAAAAGATCTATGTTTTTTGCTAGAATGTTGTGCTAAAATTATGGACGCATGCTTTAGAAACTCACACAACTCACACTTCAAACCAGTAGCGTTGCGCAAATTATGAATGTTCTTTTGAAAAACACTTTTTTAAAAAGCACAAACACTCAAAATAAACTTTTATTTACACTATCAAAGATTTTAGTTACAATTCAAAATATATTATTCAGACTGAGAAAAGGTTGTTTTACAATGCTTTATTTTTCGGTGCTGTTGGCGATAACTTCTTATTGAATTCGCGTGTTCGAATATACTGGATTCTAGCGGCCATTGTACTATTACTCGCGCTAGCTGTCTTTTATTTTATCTTAAATACCTCGCGTTTTTAACAGCTGGCACCTAATTTTAGACCATTTTTTTTCAGGAAAACTTATATCATCATATTAAGAAAAAAATTAGCTCTATTTTGAAAAAAAAACATACATATACGTAATGAGCAGCGTATTTAATTTAAAAAATAATTGAACGAAATAAAATTTTTGCCAAAAATTAATTATTAATTGAATTAAAAATATTTGCGGCCACTTTTTGACTGATGATAAACTTATATCAATGTATTCTCGTAATTTTAAATGTATGTACAATAATTTGAGTTTGATTAACTACGTTATGGACGTAGTGATCCTGCAATGGGATCTTGGGCTATTACGTTAGCGTAAAAGTAAGAATTAATTTACGTTAGCGTAAAAGCAATAATTAAATTAACTCAATTAAAATCATGCAATTTATCGGATTAAATTCATTTAATTAAATAAATTATAATAAAATAAATTTTAATTCAATTGAAATGTGTAAAAATTCCGTTTAATTTTATTAATTTTATTTTAATTAAAGTCTACATTTTATTAACTACTACATTTAAAGAAATATTGACATTGATAGCTGAAACATAAATATAATAAAAAAAGAATACTTCTTAACGTTTTGTTAAGGTAATATACAAAGTAAATTTCAGCCTTTGCTTCTTTCCGAGACTATACAAGTAAATCTTCGTACGAACGAGAATACATTACATAATTCAATCGAAAGTCTCGAGAGACCTCCGCAATTCCGCTAAACATGACAAACGTCCACTCTAACCATCTGGTCTCATAGGATGTTTTTCATCAATATGACCTACCCTTACTCACTAGGACATATTTCATGTTAACCCCCCAACATTAGACAAATTAAAGTCGGAAAACCTTTGGTTGTTTTGTGGGAGTGATTAATGGGGTGATCTATGGAGTAACGTGAAACGGAAGTAAATTATTTGTTGGGTATGTATTAAATAATCTAGTGAAGAAAAATGGTTTCGATTTCAAACGTGTATGATAATATTTACAAAAAGGCCCGGTGCTTGTAATGCGTATTTAATTTTATTTATTTTAGCACCAGTAAATCATGTAACAATGTATAAACAACTGTAAAAACCCAAATACAGTATGTTTTCATATATAAGCTAAGATTAGACCTGACATAATATTTTTTCCCCTGAGATAAAAACTGAATTACATATTTATTTAATAAGGTTCTGAAACAGTTTTCTTGTGGCATGTCAAAAAACATACGCTGCCAACTTTTTGAATATACAGGGTGGTCCGTAAGTAATTGTACAAACAGAAACCGTAGATTCTGCACTTTAAAATATTACGATTTAAGCCAACTTGCTTTAATAAAATGTTGATATTAAGAAAGATACAGGGTGTTAAAGGGGAAATTTAAAATTTTATTTTTCGCTATAACTTTTACGTTTGTAAATATTTTTGGACAAAAAATTACAGTTGGATACTTTTGAGTAGGATAAATTATAATTTTACACTTACTTTAATGTAACTAATAGAGGGCGCTACATATGCCACATGTGTGGCATAAATTTGCGCTTAACTTTTTTGCTCTTTAAGTTAGCTCTATTTGTGTTAAAAAATATTAAATACACATTATTTTTACAAAGAAAAGGTATACTTGTTAGTAACCTAAAAATTCAACCGTTTTCGAGATAAATGCGTTTTATAACTCAGCTGCACAATAATTCTTTGTTTGATATTTGTGCTATAAAGCACTGAATACCTGTAAATAAACATAATTCATAGTTTATTCTTATTAAAACAACTCAAAGATAATAATGCAACATCACAAAATGCTTTGTTATATGTGCTAAATATCTTATTGGAGAAAAGATATTTCATCTTCTTCTTTAGATACCGTGTCCGTATTCAGACGTTGGCCGTCATGTTTACAATGTCCCTTTGCTATCACTTCTTAAGTTTCTATACTGGTGTTGTATTACTTTTTCTCTATTGTAAAATACTAAAAACCCAAAATATGTGGTTTATGCAAGATGGTACACAACCACATTCTAGAGAGAATTCAGTTAGAACATACTTAAATACAACTTTTCTGAACGTTTAATTGGTCGTGGTAGTCATATTCCTTGGCAATGTGATGAGATATTGATATAATTATTTAATTCATAAAAAATCCGAAAAGAATACTTATTGTTCATTACGTAAATTGTTTACCCATTTTTATTAGGACAAGTAGAAACTAGATCATAGGTATTGAACAGCACATATGTGTCCTGTTTCATAATACTTATGCTACAAATCTAACCTGAAAGACTCAGCATTTTTACAAAAACATCATTGTTGTCCTAATAACCGATATTGTTATAAATATAGTTAACACACAGGCAATTTAGTTCAGCATAATATTAGTTCATTAGTAAATCATAATAGTCCATTTGTTTGAGATGTAATTATAGTTACTCGTAAGCTGTAACGTAATCATATAAATAAGTAATGTCATCGATATATTCATCCATTATACATTATAGCCACCACGTAGCCCTGAATTTAATCCGCTTGATTTTGGTGTATGAGGCGCATTAAAACAACGTGTGTCATAAACATTCGCAACCAACTATAACTATGGGAAGAAATAAATACTGCAGCAGTTTCTTTAGAACCAATGATGTTATTTAATATGAGACGATATTAGATGGAATATATTGACAAATGAATTAAAGAAAATGGTGGACATATCGAACACTTACTTCGACAAAAAGTTAAGTTATTTAGTTTAACTATTTCTTAATTTGGTTTGTAAACAAAATGTTTTATGACTTTAATTTAACATAAAACGTAAAATATTTTATGTAAAATCCTATTATTCTGTTATGTTGTCAAATCCTATTATTAATTATCCTGCTGATATATTTATTTTATTTAATATTTCGTTAACTATTAACTTTAGTTAAAGGTATTTTATACCAAAATTCAGAAGTATTAATGTTTTTGTCTATTTTTTCTTCGTTGCCTGGAGTAATTGTCTTAGATCAGAATTATGCAGCTGATTTTTAAAATGCGATTATCTCGAAAACTGTTGAGTTTTGAAGTTATTAACAGGTATACCTTTTTTTTGTTAAAATAATGTATCTTTAATATTTTTTATCCCAAGTACAGGTAACTTAAAGAGCAAAAAAGTTAAGTGCAAATTTATACAACATATGTGGCATAAGTGGCGCCCTCTATCAGTTACATCAAAGTGTGCATCAAATTATAATTTTTCATATTTAAAAGTACTCAGTTGTAAATTTTTATACATAAATGTTTACAAACATGAAAGTTATAGCGAAAAATAAAATTTTAATTTTGCACTTTAACACCCTGTATCTTTCTTAATATCAACATTTTATTAAAGCAATTTGGCTTAAATCGTAATATTTTAAAGTGTAAAATCTACTGTTTCTTTTTGTACAATTACTTAAGGACCACCCTGTATATTTCGCACGTTTTTTAACATAATCTTTTTTGAAAACTAATTCCGGAGTGGAAATCAAAACATCAAACAGCAGTTAAAAATGTAATTATCATTACAATCAATTGTGGGTTAACCCAATGTAAACATAACATTTAACATATTTATTTATTATGAATACAGTTTTCAATATACGATCGAAGAGAAGCAACTTCCTTTTTGATTGTTGTCCAAAAACCTAATAAACAGAGGAGTAGACACCAAATTCAGAAAAGCTATTCTTATATGCATATAAAAAATACAAGAAACAGAGTAAAAACAGATAATAAGGAATCCGATGAGTTAAGAGTCAATAATGGCTAACGACAAGGAGGTGTACTAAGCCCCATTCTGTTTAATAGTAATAATAATACTAGATAATGTAATAAAGGAAACTAGAGAAACGAGAAAAATATATGTTGGACATATGAACGTGGATATGACACAGATAGCGGAACATTGACATGTGATGGCTGTAAAAAATTCTATTGTCTTGACTGTTTTTTTTTGTCACACATTCCGTAACAAAAAATTAAATTATTACTTTAGATACAATTTTGATATAATGTTATTACGTTTGTTTTATAAGAATAAAGCTTATTTTGCCCAAAATGTGTTCTTACTATGAATATATAACAAAAATATGTATAAATACGCAACTGTTATTTATACATATTATGGTCCATGTGAGTCCTCGTTGACATCTCAGAGGCACATGCCAAATATAGTTTATAGACCATCTGGCCAGGCTCTAAATGTCCCCGTGTATTTTAAATGAGTTCGAGAAGCCGCTGTTGAGAGACACAGCATTTTCTGACGAAGTAGTGCGTGGGTCCACGTTGGCATCACGCGGCCCGTATATACTTTTATGTGAGAGTCCGTGTTGGCCTCTCATGGCACTTAACCTGTTAAGGTAATGTTATTTCGAACTTGACGGATGATTTACGTTTGGTTCGAGCCTTACAAATCTTGATTTTGTTACTTACTAAGTAACAAAAACAAAATTTGTTTAATTTATTAATTTTTTGTATTTTGAAAACGTTTTCCGGAGTGTAAATCGAAACGTCAAAATTTACTGATTTTAAAGTAAAATTGTGGCTCATTCCTAGTAAAAATAGCAAATTAATTGCACGTGTATTAAGCGTGATCTTTATAATCTAAGTCAAAAGATAGTTGTAATTTTTAAGAATAATTACAACAAAAATTAAATTTGTTCAGAAAAAATACTTTGAACCGAGTATTTAACCTTGAAATCAGTGTAATGATATTCATGCATGCTACAAGGTGATTAAAAAACAGATTTTATGATGACGATTTTTATTATTAACAGCAAATTTGCAGTTAATTCATTCTATTAAGCAGTCATTATAAAAAGTATGCCATCAATACATAACACTTGTTATCTAAGCTTTAAATAATTGCAATAAAAATACAATAAACATGTGTTAAGAAATTAAGAATTGTTGTACTGTTATTTTAGATTAATTATAAAGAATGTATAGTAAAGTTTTCTTAACATTATAGTAAATTTAAATATAGCAGTAAAACTAAGTATTTGGATACTTATTTATTACCAAAAACCATTAATAAAATTAAGTTAAATAGTTTTTAAAGGTAAATAATACAGAGGCACAGAGGCACAGAGGCACTTCTTCTTCTTCTCGTGCCACTCCTAGCGGAGATTGGAAATCATCATGGCCACTGCGACTTTGTTAGCAGCGCGCCTAAAAAGTTCAATCGAACTACACCCGAACCATTCACGTAGATTACGAAGCCACGATATTTTTCTTCTTCCCACACTTCTTTTGCCCTTAATTTTGCCCTGCATGATATTTCTTAAAAGTACGTACTTTTCACCTCTCACAATGTGCCCCAAGTATTCCATCTTTCTAGTTTTTATCTCATTTAGAATTTCGCATCTTTTGTCTAAAGTTTGTAGTACTTGCGTGTTAGTGACGCGGTCCATCCATGATATTCTGAGAATGCGCCTATAGTACCACATCTCGAAAGCTTCGATGTTTTTGTGGTCAACTATTTTAGTGTCCAAGCCTCTACTCCATACAACAGGGTAGAAAAGACATAACACCGCAGCATTCATATTCGTAACTTTATATTGATATCACGATTGCAAAAGAGTTTGCGCATTCTATTAAAGACTGATCTAGCGATTTCTATTCTACATCTAATCTCTTTTGTTTGATCAGTATCGTCTGTGATCCAAGCACCTTGATATTTATAACAGGACACACGCTCAATCGTTGTATTGTCTATTACAAGATTAGCTCTGATGTTCTTTGATTTCGTGATTACCATAAATTTAGTTTTTTTCAAATTAATTTTCAAGTCGTAACTATTACAGTATATATTGAGACTGTGAACGAGATGTTGTAGTTCCACTAGCGTTCCCGTTAGGAGAACCGTATCGTCAGCATACCTTATATTGTTGATCGTCTCACCATTTATTATCAGACCAAGATCTTCTTCCTCGAGTACTTGTTCACAAATAGCTTCACTATACAGATTAAATAAAAGTGGCGACAAGATGCATCCCTGCCGGACTCCTCGACGGATTTGAATTTCTTCTGTTAGCCTACCCTCAACCTTCACATTTGCTGTTTGATTCCAATATAGGTTGCATATAATTCGAATATCTCGGCTGTCTATATTTTTCTTTATTAGAATTTGTCTTAGTGGTTCATGTTGTACTTTGGACGGACAATAATTTGATAAAAAATTTAATGCATGTACATTTTTACCTTATAATTTATTCTGGCATTCCTTATACTTTATACATACTTTTGCAAACCTATTCATCTATATAAAAGGCTACGATGACGAGTAACACCGTTTGTCCAGTAAACTAACGATGTCATCTAGGAAAGAAATCTGAACTACCACCATTTGACATTTCAATCATATTTTGTACTTGAAGCGATACGTTTAATTATAAAATCTTTATTAATTATATAATAATATAATTAATATTAATTTTAATAATATTTTTAAGGTAGAATTTAATACAAAATAATTTAAAGTTTGATGTTAGTTTAAGATTTAAAATTCTAGCGTCATCTAGGAAAGAAATCTGAAGAAATAAACTGACACATAAAATAAATTATAATTATCTGACATATAAAATATAAAATATTTTTTTTTTCAACTAAAGTTTCGAATAAAAGTGTATCTGGAAAATAAATTGTTCTTATTGTAGTTCATTATTATGTTGTAGTTTATCGCGAAATCAAAAATATATCCTAAATATTGTTGTTAAGTGTAGGTTAGAAATGTGGATATTAAAAGAATTAATAAAATCGTATGAGTATGATTAGTATGATGAGTAATGTTTATAAACTTAGTGCGAGAATATATTTGATGCAGAATTGAACATTTTCATTTTTGTAATGATAAAGACTTTTTTAAAAGGTTAAGATTAAGTAAACCGACAGTGATCTATATTCTGAGAAAATATTGTAAATAGTTGTTAATAAATGATTATAAAAGTAGGTGTATACATATATTTTTATTTACTTAGTTTAAGGATTTAATATTTTCATAATCTTGATAATTAAAAAATGGATTAATTAACCTTTTTCAAGAGATATTGAAATGACGAATCAATGAATCAAGTGGCATCTGTGAGTGTAGGACTGGAATCTACATCATATTTCTCAATCGAAAAAGGTGTACGACAGGGTTGTGTTCTGTCACCCCTCCTTTTTAATCTTTATTCTGAAACGATTTTCGATAGAGCCTTAAGTGACACTGAAGATGAAATCAAAATCAACGGACAGACTATTAGTAATCTTCGCTATGCTGATGATACAGTCATAATAGCTCATAGTCAAGAAGCACTACAACGACTAATAGATAGAATAAACACTGAAAAAGAACGACTGGGCTTGAAGATGAATATAGACAAGACGAAGGCAATGATGGTTAGTAGAACACGAAATATGCAATTAAATATAAGAGTAAACAATAAGAACATCCAAAAGGTCCCCAACATTTACTAATATGCAAACCTTGCTTAGCAACAGCAGCCGTAACTTAACGCTTCGATATCGCTTTGTAAAATGTTACATTTACTCCATACTGCTATATGGTGTAGAATCCTGGACCATAAAGGCCAATGTGATGAACTGATTGGAGGCATTTGAAATGTGAGAACGAGAATTGCTGCCAATAATAAAAAGAAGAAAAACTGCTTATCTGGGCCATATATTTCGAAATTCCAAGTACCAGTTCTTAAAGCTTATTATGAAAGGGAAGATAGGCATCGGAAGAAAGAAATACTTATGGCTTAAAAACATAAGGGATTAGACAAACCTCAATATCATGCACTATTTAGAGCCACACAAGACCGAGAGGAGTATGCCAGAATTGTCACCAATATCCACTAATTGGATAGGGCACCATAAGAAGAAGAAGAAATATTGGTGCTATTGATTCAATAATAGTAGTATCGGATTCCAAAATGAAAAATATGCACATAGTACCTAGGTTGTCAGATTCTTTTAAAAATTGTAAAATATATTCATTTATATATAAAAAAAGACTCAGATTAAGTATACAAAATATCCAGAGTGTAGTAGGAAATTTTCAAAACTTTCAATAAATTTTCTATATAATATATATGAAGTATTGATTTTAAATTCTGACAATTTCGTAATACTTTTTGGATATGTTTTTCTAGTTACCTACTAGGTAGGAATAAATAATTCTGTATTCTTGGTAACAAGTTTAAATGGAGATAATAGAAATGGGTTCTTACAAAAAGATTCTGATTATAACGTAAAGCCAGTTTCTATACAATTTCTATAATAAATTTTATATTAGAACCAGATATGCAATTTAACTTTTTATGTATAGAAGAGAAGGTTAAGGTATTATTATATCCAGTGGAAGTGGCTGTAAAAAGTGGTTGAAAAAGATTCAACCGTTCCAATCTACAACAACATTCTACGAGTATAACCTAGCAAGAGATCAAAATTAAGACAATTTTAAAGATGAATTCCTAAACGAAGACATAACTGAACTTTTTGAAGTTGAAGATGTTTGAGCTAACCTTATATAATATTTTAGTGTTATGAAAAAACCTGAGAAGAATCATTAAACATGTAGTATTTTTTTATTCGTTATTAAATTTTTCTTTACATAATTTAATTTATTCCTGTCACCACAAATTGTATAATCATAAGAATTAAAACATTATTGTAAACACAATTAAGTAAATATTGGTGTATGCCTAAATAAATTTTACATTTATCTTGTTCTTCTTAACGTGCCCCATCTCTAAGGACATTGGCGATTATCATGGTCCATTTGACTCTATCTTAAGCCGTTCTGAAAAATTCTATTGACGTTCTACCACTCCATTGTCTCAAATTATTCAGCCAGGACGTGCGTCTTCTCTCCGGTCCTCTTTTGCCTTCCACCTTCCCTTGTGTCACCAGCCGCATCAATTCGTATTTCTCGTTTCTTAGTATGTGACCAAAGTAGCTCATTTTACTTTTTTTTATAGTGTTGAGTATTTCGTTACCTTTTTTTATTCTTCGTAGCGTTTCCGCATTTGTTATGTGTTGTGTCCAAGATATTTTCCACATTCTTCGATAACACCACATTTCAAAGTTAATGAGTTTTTTCTCTGGCGCCTCTGTAATTGTCTATGCCTCAACTCCATACAACAGGATAGAGAACACGTAGCATCTCAAGACTCTAGTTCTAATTTCGATGTTGAGTTTTCCATTGCATGATTTTATCTTCAGATTAGTAAGTAAATTAGTAACATTTATCTTACAGATAAGTAACCGCTCCTTCTTCTTAGCCTTCTGTCGTTCATGTTTGGACATAGGCCTCTCCCAACTCCTTCCATCGGCCTTTATCCTGAGCAACATATTTCCAATTTGTTCCGGCTATTCTTTTTATGTCATCAACTCATCTCATCTGTGGTCTTCCTCTTGGTCGTTTACTTTCGTAAGGTCTTCAATGTTGTATTGTAGTATTCCAACGTTGGTTTTTTGTCTAGCAGTGTGGCCCCCGAAGCTCCTTTTAAGTTTGACAATTTTTGTTGCTATGTCCTCGACTTTTGTTTTGGATCTTACCCAGTTGTTCCTCTTTTTATCTGACAGTCGTATACCTAACATTGCTCTCCATTGTTCAATATCAATTACTGTTTCTTAAATTGATATAAAAACTACATAATCCACCCGTAAAAAAAAATTTAGTTTTAATGTTATTTTCTGTAGCATGAAAATAGTGAAACATTTATCTAGCTTATATTTTTTATGTGTTTGCGGATGTATTTTAATTCACTCTAGGCTTTTTCTGCACATTGGAGATTTAATTTCCTATGCATTTTTATAACCACTTCTATTTTTTTGACCCGTTGCTACGTATTAATAATTAAATCTCAATCCTATTTTCCACACTGTTTCGTTTTTTTTGTTTGTATAAAAATCGAATCTCTTTTAAGTTGCATTCATTTTTTTTCGCATGTTTGGAACTTTACAGTAGAACTTTGCAGCAATACACTAAACAATTTTTGTTTTCGATAATTGGCATAAAATCGCACAGACGTAGTTTAACATATTTATCCAAAACAGTCATTTAAAATACAGGTTTTGGATGATGATAAATATGAGCATTGTGGAGAGGAAAGTGATTTAGATCATATATTTTTTGGTTGTAGTAAAAATACAGTCTACTCATCCAAACTTATAAATTATTTAATAAAATGTAAAATGGCAGCTCCTTGGAATACACACAACCAAACTTATATGGAATCACATGTATTTCAAACCAATAGTTATTTCTTTTAAAAAAATTTGTTATTGTGGCGAAGAATAAACGTTTTTATTCAAAATAAACAAACCAATAAAACAGTCAGATATGGTATAGATTATTTGTTTTAGATATAAATTCAACTAAATAAAAGAAAATAAATAAACTATTTTTCGCTTCTAAAACCGAAAATATGCCTTATGTGGAGTTAATGGATGTGCAAAGGGGAAAGATTATTGGTCTTGTGGAGCAAGGAATGTCTCAGAGGTACATAGTTGCAGTGGTAGGCGTAACACAGGTCGTTGTGTTAAAAATAAGTATCAGAAGATGGTACTGGTTAAGAATAGACGAAGATAAAGTCGGCAAAAAGTAACAACGGCTTGTCACGATCGTTTTATTATCCAAGTAACTAGAAGAGACCCAACACTTTCTCACCCGCAACTCCAAAAACTGCTTTTGGATGTTACAGGTGTAAGTGTTTCAGTTGAAACTATAAGAAGAAGACTTCGCGCCAAAAGACTATACGGCAGTAGACAGTTACGGGCTCCCGAGTTAACAAGGCAGTACAACATTGATCGCCTAAATTAGTGTCTTCAATACCAAAACTGGAACATTTGAAATCGGCAAAATATGCCATTTTCCCAGGGAACCAGGATTTGTGTAAAATCATATAACCGATGAATCCGTGTACTTGGAGGGCGAGGAAGACAAGCAAGAACGGAAACAGATAGATCTCTTCTCAGAAATAAAGGAGGAAGTGTTATGTTCTGGAGAAGTAATATGGTCGGTGAAAACACTACTATAATTTTTACTCAACTAACTTTATTAGCTCGCAGGTATGTTGATTTGGTTCTAGAACCTGTAGTTAAACTCTGAAAAATTCTCGGCATTATTCACAAAACACCGTACAGCTAGCACAAGCTGGTTTTGAAGATAGGAAACAACCTACCACAATTTTATCCTATTCTTATATTAAAAGACAGCAAATTATCATTATAGTTCTCTAAAAAATTTTTAGTTGATCCCGTTACCTTTGTTTTAAACCATTTTAACAATATCCTCCTCTCCGTAACCTATTGTTATGTCTTATATAAATTAATGCCTTGATAGGTCCCTAGGCGAGAAGATTCCCTGTCCCTGTTCTTCTAATGTCGATGCAACCTTAACTTTGTGTTAGGGCATTTACATAAATTATAATGCTAGATACTGTTTTATTCATATTGTGTCTGGCTATATAACGGTAAGTCTAAGCCAAAAAAACATATATTTTTTTAATAATATACACACGTGTTTATATAGAACAATGTGAATAATTAAAAAACTGTGATTTTAGTTTATACATTAAAAATGTAGAATAACTTTAATATCTTTCAAATGATATTTAAAATACTATCTAGTAATGAAGATGCAGCATAATAAAGCTGCAAAAACCTAAAGCAAGAGCCTTTATATAGAATGCAAAAGCATAAAAGCCGTATGACTGTATATACTGTAGAAGAATCATAATTTCTTCTAATATAACACACTGTTTTAAAATAATAGACACACATTGTAGATACATTTTATCAAGAATACATTTATTTTATCGCTATATTTGTTAATAAACTGCGATGCATTTTGTTTAATTAATATGGATATTAAATTCCCTAGTTCAAACTTTATTTTATAATATTAATTGGTAATCGTTTATTATTATTAGCCCATAATCGTCTACTGCTGAACATCTGCCTTCTCTAAAAACTTTCGTTTAAGCCTATACTGCGCTGTTCCAATCCAATTGGTACATATCCCCTTCATATCGTCCATTTCGTGAATGGTTTTCCTGAGATTCGTCTATCTGCTATTGGTTGCCACTCCAGAATTTTTCTGGTCTATCTATTATCTTTCACTCTAGCGATGTGTCCTGCTGTTCTGACATTCAAATTATAGAATTATATTGAATAAATATACAAAATCATTTTTTATTATTAATAATTTAAGTTTTATGCAACAATTATTTAAGTTTAATTATTTAAAAAACAATCATGTTAATTAAATAGATTACACAGTCGTACGCCATTGATACGGGAATACTTCACGTTTCAATAATATGATGGTGGGGTAGCAAATATGGAACAGTCACAGTACAGTGCTGTCAATACTTTATAACCTTAAACTAAGTCTGTCGTAATATATGTTTGTTTTGATCAATTTGATTCGCAATAAATATATAAAACTTTAATAAACTGTATTAAGAAATACATAAATTAATATAGCTTAATAGCTTAAAAAACTAATTATTTTTGTGTCTAAAGTGTCTAAACCACTCAGTAGTCGTTGTCGAGAACTAGTTGCTTATTTAATAGATTATTTTGAACAACGAAATAATGGCGGTCTTTTTTAACATTTAATGCTGTTGGTTTATCTACTGTTACTATTATTTCTCAAGCTATTAAAAATAATGAACTTTTAAAATCATCTCCTAAAAAAACGGTATCACAAAAAGACTAAAACTAATATAGAAGAATTTAATGTTAGTGGTATCCGTGATGTTATTTACGACATGTAAAAAACAAGTATTACATAATAAGTTACTGATCTATTTAGTGCCTCAATATTTGAGGTTTAAATTTTAAATGTATTTAAAATTATACATTTTTATGCGATCTTTTATAAGATTATGAATTAAATGATCGCGTTTTTCACATTATTGAAAATTTAAAAAACAATGATGTGCACTCTTTTTTATATGAAAAATTTTATAGAGATTTTAAAGAAATGGGTTTAAAGCGTAAAAAACATAGTAAAACATTTCTTCAGAAAGAAACTGGACAAATACGTTGCGTTAAAGAAACAGATAAATGCAGAATACACTGGTTCTAAATACTGGTACATTAGTCGGTACAGTAGACTAGCGCAAAGCTTTATACATGTTTTCTGTATTTATAAAATTTTAATATTTTTTAAATTCATAAAGTAACTTTATTATTAATTTATTATTTATATTTTAAACAAATTATAATACATATATTAAAATAATTTAATAAATTAATATGTTTGCTCCTAACGCCACCTGCAACGTATTAAAAAAGCATACGTTGTTTATTTCTGACAAAGCTGTCAAATCACACGAAGTATTAAATTAATTATTAAATTTTTTATATAATATATTAAACTATAAACAGATGATTTAATATTGTTATTAATTAGATGAAATTTATGACTTTTAAATTTTTACAATCATTCAAATCGAATCTTTTATTGACATATGTTTTTTAATTTTTTCCTTCCCATTTAACGTCTGTATTTTGTTAGTTATTTTCATGCATTATTTAGTTCAAACCTGCTTTGCTTAAAAAAAAAAGATTAAAAGCGCAAGGCAGGAACTCTTGGAAATTATTTCCATAGACATGAATTCCACATCGGGTAAAGGTAGAAAAAAATACTTATGGATGAAGTTATCAAGGTATCCAGGTTTTGTATTGTGTGGAAGGTGAAATATAACTTTTAACAAAGACATGACGAGGGATGTTTTTGACGAATGGTTTGTTCAAATATTAACTATGATTTCAAAAGCGGGTGGTGTTTACTATGGATAATAAACGTTGTCATTGCACACGAAACTTTGCAACAACTGTTGACGTAAAACAGACGTAAGAATATAAATCTTAAGAAACGAGTTTTACAGTGTTTCTAAGAGACACAGCGATACATCTAAAAGTTATACTCTACATAAAATTTCTATTTCGAGTGTTAATATTGATTCTAAATCTTTGCTTTTACCATTATAAGTTTATTTCGATAGAATTGATTTGGGCTCGAGTTTATTAAGTCAGGTGACTAAAAACAATTAAAATACCTGTTATTTTTTAATTTTAATTGGAGTTAACCGCTACTTTAGTTGAAAATATATTTATTTTAAACTCAAAAGAAAAAAAAGTTTTCAAAATGTCTCTTACAAGGCGGAGCCTACCTGCATAAGGATAAACAGCATATTTATGTAATGTATAGTATGAAAGCTGTACTTTAAATTTCGTTATGCCTCCTATATGTTTTGAATACTTGTTATGTATTTGATAATGAGCAATCATTTATTACTCTGCTCAATTTTTTACAGAATCAGTCAGAGTAGTTCTTCCAGCGCCTTTTTACATCCCTTTTTTGCATTAATATTTCATTATCCTTCTTTTCGATACATTGATGGATAGTGTTTGAAGTACATCAAATGAACGAGGACGCATTGCTCAGAATTGGAAGATATGTGGGTGTAGTTCTTATGATAATCATACTAGCACATAAAAAATTGAGGAGGAAAAAAATTAGAAGATTACTAGAGCTAAACCAGAAATAAAGGATAAATAATACAAATAAAATCATAAACAATTTGTTAAAAAGAACACCACTTTGTTTTTTCTTTGAAAGATAACGAAAAGTCTTAAAAAAAAAATACATATGTAGACAAATAACAGAAAACAATCGCACCTATCTTATAAGCTCTTTTATCAAACCTGTTAATTATTTGTATGTGGTCCAAAAGAAAAGAAAATTGTTAAACAAATCAAAAATACTATGTTGTTACCTACTAACTATATTTATTATTAGCTAAAACAAAGTTTAGTTTGTATCTAGACATGTTAATTTAGATCTTAAAAACACAAATGTCCATTAGAATTTATTACCTTTTTACATTTATTGTGATGACATGGTAAAAATACTTAAAAGTATCTAAATATTAAATATTATATAAAAAATGAAAATTTAGAATTTACCTGAGTCATAATTGTATCATGATATTATGTAGTTTTTTAGTTCTTAACATCTATATACAATTTCGGTGTTAAAAAATTTAAAATATATAATTTTGTATTACAATGTTTTAGATGTTATATAAAAAAATTAAAATTTAGAATTTACCTGGGTCATAATTGTATCATGATATGTAGTTTCCTAGTTTTTAACATCTATATACAAATTCGGTGTTGTATATGAAAAAGATACAAACAGCATACAAATTATTAGAAAAATGCAAAACATTATTAAAGCATGCAAAAAATACTTTAAGTGATATACAAAAAAAAACATTAACACTGCACTGCACTGGGTACATGTAGAAGAAAAATAAAAATAATAACGTGTGTTGTTCTTCCTATCTAGATCACCATCATTGAAATATTCAGCGTAGTTATTGTCTGCTGTTGCAGTATATAAAAGAAATACAGTGACGTGTGGACGACAAGGATGACCCATTTTGCACTGAATTAATTTTTACTTCTCGTAATAGTTTATTGATTGCATACTATCTCCAAACAAAATTACTGCCAATTGCCATTTGGTCTTTTGATTACCAAACATATTTTTAAACTAAAAACTTCTGTGACGACTGGCTAAAACACAGTTTTCACAGCTTCGCCGATAGGTTACCTTGTTGATCAGATGAAAATTTGCCCTCGAAAAAAAAAATCCTCCACGAATCTTATTGAAAACAAATACGTATAGTACGTTATAGCCTTTTAAATCTTAAATCGTGTAATTTTTTTTCGAAGATTTTTTACAACGCAAATTAAAACCTTCTTCTTCTTCTTGTGCCACTCTTATCGGAGATTGGAAATCATCAAGGCTATCCTGACCTTGTTTACAGCTGACCTAAAGAGTTCATTAGTGGTACAGCCAAACCACTCTCTCAAATTACGCAGCCATGACATTCTTCTACGGCCTGGATTCCGTTTTCCTTCTATTTTTCCTTGCATTATATTTTGAAGTAATGCGTATTTATGTCCTCTCATCAGGTGACCCAGATATTCGGGTTTTCTTTGTTTGATCGTTGACAAAATTTCTGGGTCTTTTCCTATCCTTCGCATTACTTCAAAATTTGTGACTCTTTCAACCCAACTTATCTTCAGCATTCGACGGTAGCACCACATCTCGAAACTTTCAATATTTTTTATATTTGAGAGTCCAGGCCTCCGTACGTATAACCGTATAATAACGTGTTAAATACGTAGCCCCTTAGCATTCTTAATCGGAGAGGGATGCTTATATCTCTGTTGCAGAAGAATTTCCTCATCTTTATGAAAGTGGCCCTGGCAATTTCGATACGTCTTTTTATTTCATTGTTTTGGTCTCCAGTTTCGTTTATTGAGGAAATCAAGTATTTGTAACTTGATACTTTTTAAATTTGAATGCCGTTTATACTAATATGTGCTGGTTGTGTCATGATCTTACTGAAGACCATATACTTAGTTTTTTTGATATTAATACTTATGAAATAATTGCTGCAAGCAATATTTATATTTCTAAGTAATCGTTGTAATTCTTCTACTGTTCTTGCAACTAGTACAGTGTCGTCTGCGTATGGAATATTATTTACAACCTCTCCATTGATTACGATTCCTTAGTTTGCTTGCAAAAGGGTTTCGTGGCAGATGCTTTCACTATAAACATTAAATAGCAGCGGTGACAAAATGTATTCCTGTCGTACTCCTCTACGTATTTCTATTGCTTGTGATATCTCATTTTCTATTTTGATGTTAGCTTTCTGATTCCAATATAGATTGAGGATTATTCGCAGATCTTTATTATCTATGTCCTTTCTTTCAAGAATGTCTTTTAGCTTATCATGGCGTACTCTGTCAAACGCTTTTTCAAAATCGATAAAACATGCATGTACTACCTGATTAACGTCTTGGCATCTTTGTGTAAAAACATTCAAACCGAAGAGAGTCTCTCGAGTACCTAATCCCTTTCTGAAACCCATCTGTGTATCACTAATATCTGAATCCAACTTTTAATAAACTCGGTTGTGGATGACTTTTAGAAATATCTTTAGTAGATGGCTCATTAACGATAATGTTTGATGTTCTGAACATTCTTTTGCATTGGATTTCTTTGGCAGTGTAGCGAATGTAGACAACAGCCACTCTTGAGGTATAATACCAGTTTTGTATATTGTTTTAAATAAGTGCAATATTATAACTATTAAGTCATCATTCAAGAGCTTTAGCAATTCAGTAGGAACCTCATCAGGTCCATTTGCCTTTCCAGTTTTGGAATTTCTAAGTGCCGCTTCTACTTCACATTTTAGAATTTCAGGTCCCGTTTCACCATTTACCTGAACAATGTTATTTCTGTTGTCCTCAAACAGTTTTCTTATGTATTCACTCCTTCTATTAATTTTTTCAGTTAAATCTATAATAATTTTTCTGTCTTTGTTCTTAAGCAAACTTATTTGATGTCTTCTTTGAGTTCCTGTAATTTCTTTTACTTTTTTATGTACACTGAATGTGTCATATTTTCTTTCATAGTTTTTCATTTCTACACATTGTTCTTCAATCCATAATTCTTTAGCCTTCTTTATTCTTTGCTTTATGTTCTTATCAACCTCTCTGTATTTTCGTGCATTATTCTTCATTTTACGTCTTTCATTAAAACCTTATATAGGATGAAATTTGAAACTTTCAAATTGTTTTGAATCGTTATAAACTTTTTTCTGTATCTAATTTATATTGTAATCAAACTGCCAAGGAAAGAGTTGACAACCAGTGCACCCAAAATACCAAAATACAGAGAGGAGTCCGCCAGGGTTGCGTGCTGTCCCCACTACTTTTCAATGTCTATAGTTAAGCAGTATTTCAAAAAGCGCTCTCAGACTCAATAGAAGGTATACCTATCAATAGAGAAGTTTCGAATAACTTACGTTTGGCAGAGGATACAGTAATAATGACGGATAACAACAATGATTTACAGAACGTAATGTAACCAACGCCTTAATGAACGCTGACATGAGTAGAAAAATAAAGAAAAATAAATGCATGATCCTAACTAAATCTGCACATGCAAATATCCAATTGACTATTGAAGATACTGCAATTGAGAGTGTTAATAACTATAAATACTTAGGAACATGGATAACATCAGATGTAGACCAAACCAAAGAAATTAGGACATGCATTGAAATAGAACGTGCATCATTCATTAAACTTAAAAAGTTTCTTTGTTGTCGGGATATAAGGTTAGAACTACGCTTGAAAATGCTTCGATGTTACGTGTTCTCTACTCTTCTTAATGGCTTGGAAGCCTGGACACTAAAACAAGTCCATCTGAATAAGTTGGCCGCCTTTGAATTTTTCTGTTACAGAAGAATCCTACCAATATCATGGATTCAAAGAATGTCAAACGTGGAAGTAACTAGAAGGATAGGAAATGAGGCGGAAATAATATTAACTATCAAAAGACGAAAACTTGAGTACTTAGGACATGTGATAAGAGGACAAAAATACGCATTATTACAACTTATTATGCAAGACAAAATCCGAGGAAAGCGAAATGTGGGAAGACGAAGAATATCCTGGCTTAAGAACTTAAGGGAATGGTTTGAATTCAGCAGTGCAGAACTTTTTAGAGCGGCAGTTAACAGAGTCCGCATAGCCATGATGATTTCCAACCTTCGATAGAAGATGGAACTTAAAGAAGAAGAATTTTTTTTCTTTGTTTGCTATGTTATGTAATATCCGTTTTGGTAACAAGTTCTTGTATTTATTTTGACGCTTTTCTGCGTTAGCTTGTTCTACGAAATTCACCTTTTTTGGATCAACCTAATATAGTTTATTTATTAGTACGATAATTTTCCTTTTTTTTTGTATCACAAGTAAACTGAATTTTTATCTTATATGAGAGTATTGGACTAGGATAAATTTTCCTTTCGCTCTCTTGCTTTTTTTTACTAGTGTGGGCTGTATATTTAGGTTTATTTGTTATTAAGTATATTTATCAATTTACCTAAATGTCAAATATAAATTTTCAAATTTTGTTGAGTAGTATATTTAAATAATACGCCCACTCAATCTGTGCATAAAGTTATTATTTCCACCATTGACATTATACTCGCAACGAACTATACTCAAAAAGGTTTTGAATTACAAAGCCATTACCGTTCACAATTGTCTCCGATTTATACGTCACATTGTTGTCATGTCGATTACATCACAAATGAAATTCCAATAATAATCCCATAGATAAATTGGAATGCAGATACACAGAAAGGTAGTGAAACATAGAGAACGTTAATTCTGACCAGTACACTGATAGCTGTAATACATTATATAATTAAAAGCGGTTTTGTGGTTAACCGGTCTTTAAAAACTCTTATCTATTTTTAGGATAATTGATTACAAAAAAAAGTAGTATAATCATGGATTTACAAAGTTTATTTATTTATTTGATTTATTCTTTTTAAACAAAAATCAACAATATTTACAAAATATATATTGTACACGCTTTCTCTCTTTCTCCTATTTCGGTGCCGCTCCCTCCATACTGTATACAGCGTGTTCCAAGATGTTTTTAACAGCCTGTAATTCAGGAAGTAATTGCTATTTTTATTTGAAAATTGGAAAATGTCAATTGAACATACAATACTATCAATTGACGTATACATGAGGTCTGTGGTACTGTGACGTCATTACAGTGAAAAAAAATTAAATTAATCTTGGGGGTGAATGAAGCTTAGGTAAAACGAAAGGCTTTTTTATCCCAAATGTAACGGTGTATCACAATGTATTATTACATAGAGTGTATTAATGTTAATAAATACGCTAAATTTTCAATTTACTGTTGCATTTATCATCTAAAAATTGACCCTAAACTAGCATATATTTATAGTTTTTACAAATTCACAAGAAAACCGAGTTGTTCGTGATATTTTAGTTTAATCATGTTTTGAAAACTACAAATAGTAACCGCTAAAGTCACTGCTTGTGTTTAGACCCTAATACATGCATTGCAGTTTTAAAAGAGAATTTTGGTTGAGTTTACTGAAAGTACAAGCTGATTATAGCCGCAAATGTCAAACATGGAACAAAAAATTTCGGTTTAGCAGTGTTGGCATGTTTTTGTAATGTAGATGCTGTATGCTTCAAATATAAAAAGATAAAGCTTTAGACAAGTACATTTTGTTTATATTATGTTATGAATTCTGCAATTTTCGATTTATATAAAACAAGAATGAGTAAATATTTGTTTATTTGAAGATTAATTGGAGTTAATTATTATTTGGCAATTAACCTTTGATAGATTAGGGAATAGATTTGGCAATCGTCAAATCAGCAGTTGCCAGATTGCAATAGATGCTTCCAATTAATGTCGAGGGAGACAAATATTTATTCGTTATTGTTTCATATAAATTAAAAATTGCAGAATTCATAAAATAGTATAATCGATATGTACTTTTTAAAAACTTTTTCTCTTTATATTTGAAGCATACAACAGATGCATTCTAAAAAAATTCCAACACTGCCAAACCGAAATATTTTAATTCTTTGTTGACATTTGCGGCTATAATCAGCTTGTACTTTCGGTAAACCCAACCAGAATTTTGAAATATCGTGAGTTCACACAGTAGAAAAAATGCATTTCCTATTCACACTTAATGAGTATTCTATTGTATTATAATGAATGTAGGAAAAAATTGTCAAGCTCTGTAAACGGAACTCTTTCTCGAAAGAAGAACACCGTCTTATGTAACTTGTGCTATGGTTGAGAAGAAGGTGCGGCAAAGTTTATTTCCGAACGGAAAACAAAACGGGAACAAAACTTGGTAAATGTTTTAACATATGTAATGAATAATCCAGATGTGTTCGTAAGGTCCATTGCTCCAGAAACTGGTCTTCAACTACAGTTCAAAGGATTTTAACAAGCTACCATTACCATTTAAACTGTGTTTAATGCGATGATGCAAGACACTCATAATTTTTTAACTAGAATTTTGTGGAGTGATGAAACTCGCTTCCATAATAATAGGATTGTAAATCATCATAACTCCCAGTGTTGGTCAGTGGAAAAGCCGCACTGGTTAAGGGAAACTCGCTTTCAAACGAGATGGGCAATAAATGTTTGGTGTGGATTATATTATCTGGATACCAATTACCTTTATACCTAATAAATGCGTAGCGACATCTGATAGAAAAATCGGTAAGATAGTTTCGAAACAAATTCAGATTTCTGCTTTAATCTGGAGCCTTCTAAAAATTGCAAGGCATAGCCAGACGTTGATAAAGATGTTAATAGAGACATAGGGAATCTAAAATTTGCATTCCACGACATGTCTCCGCAACTAAGCAGAAATCCTTAACGAATTTGTTTCTTGTACTCATACAGAGTAGATCCGATACCGATTTTTCTATCAGATGTCGCTATTGCGTCCATAACGAAGCCATTTTATTGTTGCTTCCTAATCAGACAGAGAAGATTATTTTTCACGTTAAGAACGGCTATGAATAACTGTTCTGATGAGACTTATTAAGTCGAAATACGTATCAACAGATACATAGACGCTTTGAACGTGAAATCAAATCTTTTCTGTCTTTTTCATTTTCATCATAAATCTGAATTTGGTTTCGAAAAATTAGTTTACGGATTTATTATCAGATGTCGCTATTTGCGTCCATACGAAGTCATGTTAGAGTTGCTTCCCAAGACAGAAAAGATTTATGTTCACGTTCAGAGCGTCTGTGAATATTTGTCTCTGGTGATCCCTATTAGGGTGAAATACGTATAAGCGGATATACAGACGCACTATACGTGAAATCAAATCTTAACTGTCTTTTTCCTTTTTTTTCTTTCAAAGGGAATTGTTTATAACGAAGAACCTACAGTACTACAGTATTTTAGGTCCAATTGACATTTCTCAATTTTCGAATATTTAATATTTCCTGAATTATAACTGTTGAAAATATCTTGGAACATTATATATATATATATATATATATATATATATATATATATATATATATATATATGTATATATATATATATGTATATATATATATATATATATATGTATATATATATATATATATATATATATATATATATATATATATATATATATATAGCCATATATATTACAACGCAAATATACAAGCTTCGCTTAAAAAAACAAGTTGTTTTCTTTTTATTTCTGTATTTTGTTTGTTGACCAAATTATGTCTATGTTATGACCAAACGGATTTGTTATCGGTTACCCCATAATTTCCGAGTATTATCGGTTCCAAAATACAGACATACATCTTAATTATTCTCATAGCGATTGCTTGTCACCACATTATATTTTTACATTTGTTATGTATTATATTAAAGATACTCGCTTCTTTGCTCGTGTCTCTTACACTTGCTTTTCTTGGGTTATGGTTTCAGACCTCTGGAGATCTCACTCTCTTATTCAATAATTTTCCCTCTCACAATAACAACATAATATCACAGATTGTCATTTTAGCCAAATAGAGTCACCCTTTACCCATAAATTTTCTTATTTTTCCATATTTTTAATAACGTACGTTACTATTTAATCAACTCTTTTCATCTAGCCATTTTTAAACCTAGAACTTAAACACCTTATATTTCTCAGTTACCAAATTTTGTCTGTTACTTAAGTTCGCTAATAATCTCTCATTCTATAACCATATAACCATTACTAATCATTTTAACTAAATAAAGCCATGTTTCATACTTTAATTATGTTACTTCTATCATATTTCATACTATCACCATTATACCATATTCCTATAATTGCAACCTCAAACAACACAGCACACAACTTGTATTACACTCAGACCTTTAATTAATAATAATTTTTCCAACATTCATCTACACCAAAACCATAATTCATATTCACTCCCAAGTAATACAACTGGTCAGCAGCATTTATCTTAACTCAGACATTCTTTTATAATTGTACCAGCAGTATATTACACCAATTATTATTCTGTTTACTTTATATATCTAATACATCCTTACATACATCACTTAACATCTGTATTGTAACAACTCAATCTGTAATGATAAAAATCACATATTTGCATAGATAGTTGCCTACCTACAATCATAACTTCTATCAACGTTCTTTCCACCCACAATAATACCTATTTTACATTTTTTCCAACAAACTTTCCGGGTAAATCTCACTTTAAATTCTAACATATTGATGATTGCTACTGTTATAATTAATAAAATTTTAACATATTTAATGATACATAATGTTGGCTACAGTCACATTTAGACATACCTCCGGTAACATTAACTGCTTTGTTTAGACTTCCGTCCTAATATGTCATTTTAATTAGTTGCTATCAGCAATCACAGCCACTTCGTCTAAGAACTAGCAACCCCAGTGGAGTCCTACGTTATCGTGCGACCAATTTCGTTTATAATTTAAACATTCTAGTTTTATAACATCAAAGATGTAACTAAGTTAATTTAACTACATTTAAAGGGTTTGTGTCCACATACTTGTCTTCAAATATGTAAATTTCAGTAGGTATTAAACCACATTTTTGTTATAACCTTTGTTAAAATTTTAACTTCTACTTTTGCTTTAATTAAAGTGGTAATACCTATTTTACGATAGCACTGATGATGAAATAGTTATTTCGAAAACGTTCTGTGATGTAGACTGGTAGGGTTTTTATATCAATATACATTTTATAAAGGAATATTTTCAATAAAATTTTTTGTGATTCATGGTATACAGCCAACTACAGGAATTCAATTTCCTTGTGAAATCTTATTTATCATTTTACATATTCCCTGTACGTTCCGTGTACCTATATTAATATTATCCGTTTCCTTTACCTCGATCGTCTTCGATTTTCAGTTGTGATCCGGGCTTTATATCGCTTGTTTTGACAAAGGTGTTCTTTTTACGACAATAGGTCTGATCAACCGCCCTTCCTGGTCCGGACTTAGGATCGACTATGGTAGCTACTTAATCCATTCACAAACAAACCCCAAGCGGAGTGATTGGTTATAGATATTGTTTATAATAGTTTAATACATTAAAATATAAAGTTTACTTACTAACATTAATAACAATGCTCTCATCAGACCTTATAAAACATTCTCAGAACTCTAAAATGTGAGAGGTTTTACAATAATTAACTAACTTTTGTAAAGTTAGTTAATTATTGTAAAGTATGTCATAAATATATCGGATGTGTAGATATGTAGGAGTAGATATTTACGTGTGTATGTATTAACAGTTTAAATTTTTGGCAGGCTACATCGGGACTAGAGATGGCATTTTCGGATAGACGGACGGGTAGATCATTTAAAAATCCTGTTGTATTTGCCCAGTTTATCATTTATTCAGGTGTAGCGTTTGAGGATACTTTAAATATTCAATTTAAAATTATATGCGAGCTATATATCCACTGGGTCTTCAACGTAATCTAGACAAAGGTGGACGTTTGGATTTCTCCCTTATTGAGTTTACTATAAACTATCCTTCAATTTCACAAGCAACTTGTTCGATTTCGTGCTCGATTGCGTCGACATTTTGGAACGATGTGGCCTTTGGGAGAAATGTAAACGCGCTTAGTTTGTATAGCAGGTGTCCGGTCAGGCAGAAGAAATATCCCTAATTGTAAGCATGAATTCGGGCCAAAATAAAGGGAGAGGTGTGACATCGGTGAATGTTAATAAAATGCCAGCCAATAGGAGAACCGCCTATAATTTGATTGAGCGATTAATTATTAACTCAATGTTTTCAAAATCATGCTCTGATTATTTTTATTTTTTCTTATGTTATGCGTAAATAATATGACTGATATTAATTTTAAAATACTGGAAGGAAACTGTTTTACAATACATCTACAAATATTAGAAAAGTAAAAAGAACATTTACTATTGTATAAAAACTATTTTAAACAGGATAAGGATGTACGATTAACCGTAATTTTTACAAAGTTTATATTGTATCTACTTACTTTAGTGTCCGTTAATTATAGAATATTGAATTGTTCTTCTCGGTGGATGTCTCTTAACGAATTATTTCTCTTATATCGTATCGTCCATTCTTCGTTATATTCTAAGTTATATTAACCAGGTGTGTCCATTGAAGCCTTTGTACAGTTTGAAAAGCATTCGCGTGTGCTTTTTGTTAGTTTACACGCTCTAATATAGAGGAATCCAGGCTGGTGGGACAAATATTTCCTATTCGGTAGTAGAACAAAGGTGGAACCAGATTTAGAGGATATTAAATCAACGTAACATATGAGATAGCGATGTGACAAGTAGAACTGACACTGACAAAATTGCACTGATAATTATAATAACCAATGATAGAGGAAAAATATGTAACACTTATATGAACACATACACACATATTTGAAGTACTAAAAATATATATGAAATGATTAACTTAATAAATTAGGCTAAAAGCCTAGCCAAAATATTAGGAAAAAAATATATTAGGTATTATTTTAAAATATAATTTATTTGGGCTTTAGTTAGAACTAGAACAAAAATATAAAACTTGTTCCATGACTATTGTCTATTAAGAATAAAAAAACATTTTAAATATTGATAATCAGTACATTTTTGACACATGTATATAGTCTGACACTTTTACATTTCCCTCACCTTCTATGAGATTCAGCAGGATGTTTTTATATGATAATGGTTAACGTTGTCTTTCCTAACTGCATCCGGTAACTCCGTGTTTATTCGCTCTTCCAGAATCTTTGCCTATAGTTACTGTTGGTTCGCCACCATTTCTAAGATCAACATTGCATAATCTATTCTAATTATTGCTGTATCATCGAAATTCCTCCCGTCTCTCTCTTTTTCTTTCCTTCTCTCTCTCTCTCTCTCTCTCTCTCGTCGGTCTCCCCTTGGCGGTCTCTCGCCGATTTTCTACAGGTTCTTACGTATAGCAAATTTTACGCATGGGCTGCCACTTCATCCTTCTACTTTTTTTGTATCCTTCCTTTTGGTCTTGTGTTTAAAGTTTAAAGAATTCTAATATCGGTGTCTCTTTGAACAGTTGGTAGAGTTCATGGTTGTACCTGAATCTCCATAGTTCGTTTTCGTTAATAGGTCCAGACATCTTCGTTAGGACTTTTATTTCAAATTTATTTTCTTTTGTGTTGTCTGCCATCACCCATGTCTCGCTTGCATAACATACTATTGGTCGAATAATAGTTTGGTAGACGCTGATTTTCGATCTCCATTGTGTGATTTTAAAACGGAACACATGGGCGAGCGAAATATAAGGTTTGTGTACCTTTTACTATTCTTCTTTAAATTAATGGTTCTTCTGTTCCATCCGTGCTAATGTAACTTCCAAATATGTGAAACTTTCTACAGTTTCAATATCGTCCTTTAATTTAACTGTGCGTCTGTTTCCCCTAGTTTTTGCCTGTGTTAGCTTTTTTGTCTTTTGAAGATTTATTTCTAGTCCGGCCATCGGCATAGGCGAAAATTTGTGTTGATTTGTTTATTAAGAGGTTAGCTCTTCTTCTATTCAACCATCTTATCACATATTCAAGAGTCAGGTTAAATAGTTTTGGTACCAGCCTGTCTCCTTACTTTAATCTTTTAACTACTGAAAAGTTCTCAATAAGCTATTTTTGTATTCTGACAGTTACTGTTGACGAGTCCATTGTTGATTTACTAAAGCTATGTAATATTTTATATAACTTGTGCCTATTAATGAGTCATAGGCCTTTTTGAAATTTATGAATATATTTTGACGTCAATCTCATATTCCCTCTATTTGTCTAGAATTTGTTTCACTGTGAATAGCTGGTCAGTTGTAGATCTTTCTTATCGAAAACCGGTCATTTGTTTAGAATGTAAGTAAAATTAATTCTTAGTTTTAATATTCTCTCATTGACTGCTTTAAAATTTAACATGGTATGTTTTATCTTATTGTCAACTATAAAGGCAACTTCGAACTGTTTGTTTCCGCTATCTTTTCCGCTATATAGTATTGTACACGTCTTTGTGTCTTTTGTATAGTGTCCTAGCCATTTAGTTTTTTGTATTGCTGCCAATTCTATTTTGTTTTTTCTGAGCTTGTTGATTAGTGGTGCCTGTGCTCCTGGTTTATTCAATGTCAAAACGTTCCATGTACCGAATGCGTAGTTCATGTTTCTTTGTTTAAGTCCTCGTCGATAAGACCGATCTATCCCTTGGTTATTTAAAGGTTTCTTGGTATTGTATTTTTTACGGTAACGGGTTACCGGCTCATTGCCTAAGGCTTTACCTTAAGGACCAGAATTTTTTGTCAGTGTTTATTCTTTTAGGGATATCGTTTCAGTTTTTAGGCGCCAGAATCTCGCCTTTTAAACCCTCTCTTCTGCTACATGACGTACACTCATTGTACGCCATGCACCCAGTGGTTACACGGCAAAAGCCTTTGGTGGACGTGGGTGTAAAATTTGGTGACAGAAACTGAGTTCTATTTCTAGAACCCTCTACTGTTTCATCAAAAACAGGGGACATTACTCGAAGTTTTATTACAGTATGGGTATCAGCAACAAATACTGCCTCTAAGATACTTTGCAAACCTTAAAAAAGTGATCGAAATTCATACTAGGACATATTGGAGTCGTTTGCTAGGCTGTATATTTTCCAGGCGTTTACAATGAAAGAACATTTGCAAAAATTGGCCACCACCATTTTTAACTCTAATTCGGTAATTGGCAACATTGGCGATTACATTCTTTTATTTACTCAACATATTGTTGACTTCTTTTCTAGCTTTTAATCATGTCGTTTCATCCGATGGACTGGATTTTTGTTTGTTTTTAAGATATCAATGTTACAACATAATTATCATTCCATCTTATTATAGTTGTATCAGATGCTGCCTCATACCTATGATCAAAGTAACCAAAGTTTTTTCTTTATAACATTGATTGAATATAGTGGATATTTCTCAATAAGGTTGTTTCGAATGGTGCCACTGGCAGATATATTATTTCCTGTAACATACTTCATTAATTTATATGAGGAAAAAATTCGATGAATTGTCTATGATGCCTTTTATTTTGTATATCGTTAGGAAAACCTATAGTCACGGTTGCAGCAAGGTCCAGACCACTTGTGTTTTTTCTTGCGCCACTATAAACGACTAAATTGAAATAAACATCCATCGTCTGAATAGAGGCACCACAGTTTGTATCCGAAACGTACAGGCTTTCCCTTGATCAACATCTTAGCTGAGTGTCTCCCAAAATATGGTACCATCTATTTATCTATTGAAAGATTGAACGAAAATACACCAAACTGGGCGTCATAAACCCTATAAAGGGTTATTTGTATTTTTTTATTATTCCATTTAAATTTGTTAATTTATATTCTGTAGTTTTAAAAATATCTTCCGGTCATTGTATAACTAACAATCATAATTGAACATCCGTAAATATAAAATAGTTTGAAAAAATGTTCTTTATTTTATTATATTTAAATATTTTACTGCATACAACATTTAAATAACAGATATCATTTTAATTTTGATCCGGAATAAACTATAATTAAAAGAGGGCGACAACTGTTAAATAAAACTCAATAGTGTCCTGTAAATATTTGCCCAAAGTTAGATTTTGGAAGTGTTAATTAAGAGTTTAATTTGATTAGATGTGTTCGGACGTTACGAATCGATAATCAGACTGAACCGGTCTGGTGGTAGATGGTGATTTGGAAAAACCATGATTTCGATGAAGCTAATAGGAAAATATGTATAGACGATTGGTTGGATTTAGGGTTGTAGTGCATAAAATGTGGATAACGAATTTATTACTCGCGACATTCAGTTAACAAATAGGTATGATCTATTTAAAACCTAGAAAGTAGTTTTTAAAAGCTTGATTTATGCCCAAAAAATTACTAAAAATCCACTAGATAGTTTTTTCTATATCGACTTTTAATTTGCTAGTCATCGTTATATGAAACAATCCTCTAATTTTAAAGGCCTCAGCCCAACCAATATAAAAGCTGAACTGGATTTTACTCTGAGTGAGTCTGATCTTTCGTTACGAAAGTAAAATATTGGGTAGCAGAGTTTAAACGAGGCCCTATGAGCTGCCAAGACGAGTATCTCAATAGTAGACCAAATCAAGTGATGACTCCAGAAACTGTAAAGAAAATCCACAAAGTGGTACTGGATGATCGTCGACTGAAAGTGCGCGAACTTGGTAGGAATTTTATATCGCATATTAACTACACATTTGTACATGTGCAAGATGGGTCGATCAAAAACAATGTCATACAGATGTTTCAATTGAGTGTTTAGTAAAGTTTTACAGCAATAAAGCACAATTGTTTCTCCATTTCATAATCATGGATGAAATAGGGGTAAATCACTTCACACCCGAGATATGAACGTCAGTTGTGTCCCCCCTTTCGCAAGAGCAGGTACCCTTTTCCTCCTGGCCTTTCGGCATATAACCGTAAGCGAATTCATTGCTCCTACGTAGTACTTGTGTCGCAACACGAAAACCCATTCGTTATACTCACCCTAAGCGAAAAGGTAAACGCAAGTATTAATAAGGTACTAAACTAACAAGTGAACAGGTAGCTGCCAAGAGCCTACTCCTCTACTACTTATCTCCATGGAGTGGATACGCACTGCAAACTTTCGTCCTGAATGGGGAAAGGACGTCTGATGTCTATAGTTTGTTTAACCTCACTATGTGGAATAAAAGTACAACGGTCCAACGACAGCTAGTCTCGGATACTAGAACCGCTTTGCTTGCGTTTCTGCAATCTCGACATCTTCAACGACGGCGCTTCACATCTTATTCCTTCCCATAAGTCGCCTTTTACGACAGGCAGGGAGAAGAGCCCTAGTAGTATTCTTTCGCTGCTGCGAGACAGTGCACACCCTAGACAATAGAACAATTACAACAATAGACACAAAAGAGATGATCTAAAGAAGGTTAAAAACCGTTTCATCTGCAAGCAAGGTCATAGAGTCGACATTTGTGGATGCGCGTCAAATAATTTTCATTGACTATCTTGAAAAAGGAAAACTATTAACTGCGAGTATTATATAAACGTAGTTCAACGTTTGAGTGAAAATATTAAGCAAAAACAGCCCAGTTTGGCTAAGGAGAAAGTGTTGTTTCATCAAGAGAATACACCAGCTCCACATATCCGTTATTTCATTGGCCAAAATTAATAAATTAAGGTTTGAATTGCTACTTCATGCAGCCTATTCACCGGATTTAAACCTCTAGGATTATTTTCTGTTTGCCAACTTAAAAAAATGGCTCAGTGGTCAAAGATTTTTCGACCGTGAAGAAGTAATGTAGGCTGTTAATGGCTAGTATATGAAGCAAGGCAGTTCTTATTATCAAAACGATATCGAAGTTATTGAAGATCGCCGGAAAAACTGTATACAGCTGAAAAGGAGATTATGTCGAAAAATAAATACATTTTTTACAAAATTTTTGTGTTTTCTTTGTTGGGTCGGGTACTCTTGCCACCACCCACGTGATAATATCTTTTAATTATGACAAAAGTTTAAATTTTGCAGAAAAGAAAATAAAATACAAATATTATAACGTCAAGATCTATTGTGTTAAAAATTTAGATTCATTTATTTACTGTATTTCAAATCATAAGGAACAATTCTAGAAAAAATAATATACAGATGGTAGCTGGGCCAGAAACAATACAAAAGCTAAACGTTTTGCAGAACATAAATACATTCCAACCAAACGAAGGAGACGACTTTAAGAAACTGACTAATATTAACCTCTGAGTCCAAAGCTAAAAAATCTGGGGAAAATAGAAGATTTATATTTCTTATAGAGAACAAACAGATTTATTCCTTCATACATTACCTCATATAATTTGGAAACAAATTCATTTAAATCATTAGTAGATATAAAGTTATTCCAGTTAACCGAAGCAAAATAATAATTAAAATTGCAAAAATCGTCATTTCATCGACTTTTACTCCCAACTATTTTCAAATTTAAGCAGCAACTGAAAGAAACATGATGGAAATTGTTATTAAAAAGAGGATCATTTGATTAAACAAATAAAATGTCTTTATCATTAGTAAATGAAAGATCTTTTTTTTCTGAGGGTGGAAATTTTTAAAAACCGTACCAGGCTAACCCATTTCTACTAATGGATGGTATCTGTTGGATTCAGGGTAAAAGAGTACATCCGAGCCCATTTCGCGGACCTCCGGAAGGAGGTCCTGCAAACAGAATAACTTGCTGTTATTCTACCTACCAACTAAAAACCACCCTCTCCTACTTGTGTGCAGTTTACTGTCGCACGTACCGTACTTCGAAAGTGCAATGGCTGCTGTAACGACACTTTTGGAGCACTATCTTCTCTTATTTATAGCCTATCTCTGTCGTTCTTCTTATTTTAATTACTGTTCGAATGTAATTACGTACAATATTCCTTCCCTCCTTATTGTCATCTTCACGAGCATCTCTCTCACAGAAAAATAAAAAAATAAAAGATCTAAATAAAAGTCCTTGTGATTGGGTACCTGATACATTTGTAACATGTTAAAATACGCAAAACATTGGCAAAAATCAAGGCAATACTGTTTACTGACAGGACATCTTTATAATGTCATCTTAAATGGACCATACAGTATCTAGTAAATTAAAATCACCTAATATCATAAATAAACTTCGAATAGTTAATTAGAATAAACTAATATTCATAAACTTCGAATAGTTAGCAAAAACATCTTCAGAAGATGCACAACAATCTTTATATAAGAATTCTGAAGAGCCAGGTGGAATATATACTCCTGCTACTATAAATTGCTTTGAACCATGCTTGCAAATAAGGAATATCTGTTCCATGTGATTCATTGAAGTTTTCAGAACACTAGCTTGAATATGGGACCTCACAGCTTCTAAAACACCTTCATCCCTTGTTTTACTACTGGTTAATAAGTTTTTATCTGCTCTAAAAACATTAAACTAAGGAATGCATATCTCTTTATCATATAAATGAGATGTGAGTCAGATTTGAGTAAGAACAACTACATCGTAAACAGAACGCGAAATTATATTATTAAATTTATTCAGTTTAGTTCGCAACCTACCAACATTCTGATAATATCACTATAATGGAGTCAATTTATGTTTTTTATAGCAGTGCGTTTGACAACTTTGGGACATCCAATAATATAGCGAATAGTATAGCTATTATCATGGTCATATTCTTATTTATTGTTAAGTTCTTGCTGTGCTTTTTGTACTGATCTTGTTGTAATTTAATTTGGTCTTGACTCATTTTATAACCTGTATTACGTAAGGCATGTTTGGGTTTTAAGGCACTTTGCACAGTGCTTCTATCATCACAAATTATCTTTATTGGTCAGTGTTTCTTTGTATTGGACTTCCCAAGCCTAACTTTTTTCAAAATTCTGTAGTGTTATTGATTCCGTAATAACTTAAACATAAACTTATGTCTAAAGACAGAAAGTGATCTAGACACTGCTGTGGATCATCTCACTACATATATACAGAAAGCGTGCTGGGAGTCCACCCCACCAACCAATAATAAACCTAACAAAGAGTTATATCCCAAGGCCATTACACTTAAAATTGGAGGAAAGAGAAAACTTGAAAGTCATGGAAAAACAATCGAACACCGACCAATAAAGCTGCATTTAAAAAAGCAGTAAAAGACCTGAAAAAAATGCTATGTGATCTAAAAAAAAATACATAAATTGCAAAATATCTGAGAGATGTATCGCCATTAGAAGCTACAGATTACACACTTTGGAAGGCTACCAGAAAATTGTTACGACCACAACAACATATACCACTTATCAAAACGAATAACGGACATTGAGCACGCACTAATGACGAAAAGATAAATATATTTCTCGAATACTTGAAAACTGCCTTTACTCAATTTGCCTCTGAGGTACAACATGAGGAAGGGAAAAATATTCATATATATTTGGACTACCCATACCAGATGTCTCAGCCTATTAAACCTTTTAGGAAAACCGAAATTATTGACACAATACTTAATACTAATAAAAAGAAAGTTCCTGGTTATGAGCTAATTACTGGATTCGTCTTATGTCAATTACCACAAAATGCGATCCTCTTATTAACACAAATCTATAACGCAGTGTTAAGATTAGGATATTTTCCTTTACAATGGAAAGTGACTCAAGTTATTTTAATCCATAAAATAGGCAAACCTTTAGAATTCGTTACTTCATTACTAATAATAAAGAAATTGAGTTCTTTCCTAGAAGAAAACTGCTTAGTTCCTGACTACCAATTTAGTTTTCGACAAAAACACGCTGCAGTTGACTAAGTGCATAGAGTTGTTAATATCATAAACCAGGATTTGAATGAAAAGCGCTATTGTTCTGCAATCTGTTTGGAAATCACACAAGCTTTTGATAAAGTGTGACATACAGGCTTGCTGTATAAAATTAAACAACAACTATTATCTGAATACTATAGGATATTCAAATCCTATATAACATACAGACATTTCCAGATAAAATAAGGTACTATAGTAACAGCATTTTGACCCATAAACTCTGGCGTACTTCAAGGAAGTGTGCTTGGTCCACTCTTCTCTTATATCTATACAAGGCCGACCTACCCTCTTCTGATCAGTGTTCCTTTGCAACATTTGCTGATGACACCGTCACCCTTTCGTCGCACACAAATTCGATCGAAGCATCTAGAAGGTTATAAGTCTACGTAAACACCATTCAGATGTGGTTTAGAAAATGGCGAATAAAGTTTAATGAAAGTAAATCAAACCATGTAACTTTTACAACTAACTGACATCTCCACCTGTACAGCTAAACAATCAAGATTAACCGTAATCCGATAGTGCAAAAGACCTTGGTATTGATCTTGATCGGCGACTTACTTGGAGAAATCACACCTTCAATAAAAGAAAACAACTTGGATTAAAATTAAGACAACTTTACTGGCTGCTTGGAAGAACATCTGAACTATCACTAGAAAATAAATAAGTTAGAAATTCACCCAAAGTCTAATGCTGTAAACCTACTGGACAACAGCGGGGAAATGAGAAGACTTAAGAGACACAAACCCTTGGACTTACCAGATAGATTTTCATAAGTAAATTGTTTGGAATATAAGAAAAAAAATTTTTAATATTAATTTTAGTTAAATTTAATAAGGAAGGTATCAGCACTGGCAGGTATTCTTCGCTCATGTTAATTTCTCTGTTTGAATTATCAAATTTGATTATTGTCCAAACAGGACAGATTGCAAATCTTTACTTGGAAAATAAAATTCATTCATGCAATTAAGTGAAAATAATATCTGTATTGTGTTCAGAAAGTGCATTTTTTCTTTCCAATAGTTTAACCTCCTCTCTTAAAGATTAAATATCAGTTAAGATTGATTCAATCCGTCTCAATAATACAGGTATACTTTTGAAAGCACGACTGCAGAAGAAAACTAAGGACCGATTTTGAATTACTACTGCTCTTAATTCTAAGGGTTCAAGCTCAGTGTATTTTTCATTAGCGGATATGTTGTATCAGTGGCGCACCCAGAATTTGTCTTGGGGGGGGCTTTTGAAATTTTTTTATGCTACCTCCAATTTGAGTCCTACCTCCAATAAAGTAGTAAAGATACCAGTGCCAAAGATTCAGGTACCTTTTATCCTGCCTACCAACCAAAACCACCCTCTCTTACTTGTGCGCAGTTGACTGTCGCACATACCGTACTCCGAAAGTGGAGTGGCCACTGTAAGGCTGACGACCTTTTTGGAACACTCCCTTCTCTTATCTGGATCTTATCTATTGTTCTGAAGCTATTTTCTTGTGGAATTTTTAAGTAATTACTATTTTAATGGGAATAAGCCACAATTGAAATTTAAAATAAGGTTATTGACGTTTGACATTAATCCAACTTGTAAATACAATACATTTTGAAGACGGCTATCACCGTATTCCTGTTCTCCTACGCCAATCCTCTAGGTCCAAGGCATGCTCCTCCTCCAAACCATCGCTCTTCTAATTCCTTCATTCCATGAGCGTCGAGGTTTATTTTTTTTTCTTCTTCCAGGGGCTTCCACTTGTGAAGTTTTTGGAGCCAACGTTCGTCAGGCATTCTCAATAGATGTCCAAACCATTTTGAACCTCTTTTTTCTATTCTGTCAATGACCGTTTCTGTAGCATTCATGTTATTTCTTATAGATTCGTTGGTCTTCCTTTCCTGCCTTGATGTTCTAGCACTTCTTCTAAAATAATTCATTTCAACTGCCAACAATTTTCTCTTTAGGTCTGTATTAATTTTTCCATACTTCAGAGCCATAACAAAGAACTGATTCAGCCATGGTTTGCCCTATTCTGTTTTTGTTCCTTTTGGAAATGTTGTGACCCACCATAAGGAGTTCAGACATCCTACAATTTTACGTCCTTGATTAATTCGTGTTTAATTTCGGTTTCTCCTAAGCCGTTCTTAGCAACGAGTGGACCTAAATATCTAAATTTTGCCACTTGTTTGATTTCCACGTCCTCGTCTATCAACACTTTAAACCTTGCATCTGAATTTATTCTGTTTTCTTCATGCTGACTTGTAACCCCCATTTTAAATATTCTCTCTATAGATGCTTTATCGTAAATTCTAGATCATAAGAATCTTAAGCTAGGATGACTTCGTCATCCGCAAAGTTCAGGGAGAACAGTATGTCATTTCCTATGGGGATTCCCATTCCCTGGCAGTGATTTTTCCAATTTTTAAGGGCTGCCTCAATATATAAATTAAACAGTAAGGGTGACACACTGCATCCTTGTTTCAGTCCTTTAGTTACTTTTATTGGCTCTGATAGTCTATATCAGATTTTTAAGTAAGTAGTGTTATCTCTGTACACTTCTGTGATTATTTCTAAAAGGTATGGACTAATGTCGAGTTGTTGTTAAGCTTGCTACAATTTAAGTCTTGAAACTGTATTATACGACTTTTCTAGGCCAATGAAGGCTACATGTACTTCGGTACCAACCGCTATTCCTTTTTCTAATAATTGTTGAAGTATAAACAAGTTATCAGTGCAAGATCAAATCAAAAATTCAAACGTCAATAAACTTATTTTAACCTTCAATTGCGACTTTTTCCCATTAAAATAGTAATCAGCTCTTATCTCTGTCGTTACCCCGGTTGGTATTTCTCTTCTTCTTCTTTCTTTTTAATGACTGCTCGGATGTAATTGTGAACACCATTTCATCCCTCCGTATTTCCCGTCATCTTCACGATCATCTCTCTTACAGTCACAGGGTTCATACCTATTTCTTTATACATTCTGTTTCTCTCCACTGTACATCTATTACACTCCAGCATTGTGTGAGTAACAATGTCGGAATATTCACAGTATAGGCATTTATCTGTATCTGTCTTTCTGAACCTATGAAGATACGCCCTAAAACAGACAATCTATCCAGTCCCTTAGGCTCGGGATCAGCATCTTTGTCCACTGCAACATCCTCCTTGTTGTTCCACTCTTCTTGACATCTTTCCATTGATCTTTCTTTTTCTTCTTTTTTTTTATAGCTGTTGTCAAATGCTTTCTTCTCCCATAGAGATGCCTCTTTTCTACTGCTAAGCAGAGGAACACAACCCGTGATAATCCACAAGGCCGCCGCAGATACAGTCCTGTAGGCACATGCTACTCGCAACAGACTCGTTCTGTCTACTTTTTCATAAGCCTTATATTAAGTATCTATATGTAAATAATGAAAAATATTATTAATTATTGTGTATTAATTATTGTGTATTTATACAATAATTATTGTGATCTACATATTTAAAGTGGTAATTTAATTATTCAATCAGCGTTTTGGATTCTTTGTATTGTGTGCGAAAGACATTTAGTTACATTTTTCTACTATTCTTTATATATTGTTTACTTTATATACCCTGGGGGGCGGTTAACCCCCAAAACCCCCCCTGGGTGCGCCACAGTGTTGTATGGCAACTTTCGCAGGTCATCATGTTATTCTTATCTCTTTAATTCACCTTACATGATGAACATTTATTATTGGCCATTATAACACTTTTAGAAATATATTCACTACACCACTGGGACTGTATTTTAAATTGGAATTCCAACTACTTTTTTAACAAGAAACAATTAGTTTAATGACAATAAAAAAAATTCAACTAGTTTGTAATTGCTATAATTATTATGAAAAAAAAAACAACTCGATGTGACGGCTTTATCCCGTTTTTATTATGTTAATTGTTACGTTTTTATTACGTTATTTGGCCGGTTATTCACTGAATAACCGGCCAAATTCGGATGTGAATAGGAACACCTGACACTTAAAAATCTCTAACTTACCTCTAATGTTGAGTAATTGCAATAACTCTTGAAAAATCAAACCAATGTGATAGATTTTTTTCTCTGTTATGTATATTACGATTTACTGAATCAGAAGGTACCAAATAACATAAATATCTATATTTTAACCACACAAATATTGATTTTAATAGTAACACCTTATGCTTGTATCCAGCTCTAACCTCAACTTGAGATATAATAGACAATTTCGTAGCCGATCAAGCTATCCCATCAGTTGGAGAAGACCATGCAGAAGCTGCAATGCGAATAAAATCATCACTTGGACAAAAAATGGAGAATTAAACGTAACAGTGGTACAAAATCATTGTATGGCAATTTCACACATAAAAAATCAGCCTATTAGAATAGATAAACGTCAGGTCCCTGTTGCAGATTCTACCTGGGTTACATTTGGATAAGAAAATGCGTAAGAAATTTCATGTTAAAAAGAAGAGAAAGAACTCAACATAAAATTTAGAAAGATCAATTGGATGCTTGGAAGAAATTCTATCCATTGATAACAAACCACTGATTTACAAACACATACTAAGACCAGTATGGACATATGGTGCACAGCTCTGGGAATGTGCTAGTAAAAACGAGATTGCAAACAGCTTTGATGCGTAAAAAAGAACTACATTCACCGACATCTAAAAAAGGAAACAGTAGAACTAATATAGCCAAATCTGCCAGCAGAAATAAAGAACCTCTATGTCTACTTGGGAATATCAGGTCGTCTAACTCCTTCACAAAACAAATATAGACAGGAGGCTCTCGAGATAGTGAAGTAAACATCAGAAAATTAGTGTAATATCAGAGCATTGTGCGAGCTTAATATACCCCTGTAAACGGTAAATATTAGTGTAAGTAGGTTAGTACCTGTAGAAACATTACTGAATGAAACTATAGTTCTTAAAATGACAACTGTAACAATTTAGGTTGGAGTAGAAATGCTCCTTAATATTCCTAATCAAACTACCCTCAGATTATTGGTATATAATAATACAATAACAATAATGAATACATGTTGCAGAAACTAAAATCCTTAAAAGAATGAGTGAAGTGATAAGAATGATAAAATAAAGAACTAAATAAGCAGATTATGTACAATACATGTGAGATCAGTTACTGCCAAAAATAGAAAGCATAACTTACGGTCCAATTTAAAGCCAATAAACGCCAATAACAATAACGACCTCATACAAAGGAAGAGTTTTTACTCAAAGAAAACAAAGTGGGAGTTATTTAGACAATAATTATCTCTGAAAGGAATTGACATTAGTATGACCCTAGCCAAACACTTATATAGAAATGTTTTTTATAAAGCCAACACTGCATGGTGATAAATACAAAGAATCATATGTTACTATTTATTTTGACGTTATAACACCAGTTGAAGATAAAAAACAATCCAAGGCTGTGTCCAATATCAAAATATTCCTTTTAGAATACCAAACTTCTTAATACTTAAAATACCAGTATAGCGGTTTATTCAATATTAATTCTCTATTTCCACTACAAGCGGGATTTTCAATACTTTACTTTAAATAATTAATTTAACTTCAGTTCTGTACCGGAAACTTTTTAGTTCAAATATGTATAAAGTATGACTTTTACCCTGAAATAACGTTCTTATACAAACTAGTGAAAATAAATAAGAATATAAAAGCTTTTTTCTTTATATAAATTTTACAAAATTCCTGTAGCTATAGTAGTAGATAAGACACATAAGTAAGATATCAATCACGTCTCAATTTTACATGAAAAAAAGTGTACTCTACTCAAGGGAACAAAAGTGGTCAATACATGGTGCTGAATTTTTTTTCTTGGTGCAGTTCTATGTCATCTATTATTTTTAATGGAAATATACCACAATTTTATAAAAAATATGATATATTTAACCTTTCGATTTTAACTTTGAAAAAAAAACATTGTTCCCAAAATATCTTTTCCATTCCTGAAGTGGAAATCGAAATGACAATGAGATTAAGCCACTGTTTTCCACAATCTTTATTAAAAAATTAAGCAATTATTAATAAAATTATAGTCATCATTATTCTGGCTTTAAAACACTGCGTGGGTCATAGCTTGCTCAAGAATTTTTTTTAGTCGTTCCTATCCATCTCCATCCTCTATCAAGCACGTATTCCCATATTTCTCATGTCTTCATCGATGTTATCAAGGAACCTTGTTCTAGGTCTTCCTTTTCTTCTCTGACCAATGGATCTATGACATACCGTTCTTCTAGCTAGGTTAGTTTGTTCCATCTGCGTTACATACTCTATCCGCCTCAAACGTACTATCTTAATATATTTAAGGATATCTAGTTCCTAGTATATTCTATAAATTTTGAAGTTGCATCGTCTTCTTCACACCCTATTGTCATCCACGGCTCCATAGATTTGCCTTACACTTTTCTTTCGAAACATCCTAACATGTTTTCATTACTTTTTGTTATAGTCTTGGTCTCTGAACCATATGTCAGCACTGGACGTATTATTGTTTTATAGAGTTTTACCTTTGCATTTCTCGATATAATTTATATAATTTAATCGAGGATTTAAGAAGGTGGTTGATCCCAATATAGCCCATTGATAGCATCTGTTGGCCGTGCAAACTCTACGGTTTATCTCTGCGGTAGTGTTATTTTCAGTGTTGACGACCGCTCCTAGAAATTCGTTAACTGCTTCAATAACGTCGTTGTCTATAACAATTGAACGTGAGATTTGTTGTTGCATGTTTTTTTCATGTACTTCGTTTTCTTTGAATTTATTATTAAATTTTCTTTCATAGCCGATTCTTTTAGTGCTACATACGCGTCTCGGACATCGTTTTCCGTTCTCCCAACACTATTGATATCATCAGCATAGGCAAGGATTTGCACTGATTTGTTATATATTGAACCGGTGGAAGTGACTTGTGACATACGTAGTATTTTTTTAGAGCCAGATTGAACAGTATACAGGAGATAGGGTCTCCCTGGCGTAGCCCATTATTTGTTTTAAAAGGTTCAGAAAGTTCACCCTGGATTCGTACTCCATATTCAACTTTTTCAAGAGTTATTTTGGTATAAAAAAAAGGTTAAATCTTTGTAAATGGGTATATTTAAAAAACCCTTAAAAGGGCTACATCAAATAACACGAACGTTTTCGGAATAATAATTCCATCATCAGGTTAAAAATGCCTAAAATAAGTATAAACCATTTAATTAAAGCAAACGTGGTTTAAAATTTTGACTAGGTTAAAAAAGCAAAATGGTTATACTTACAGGTTAACATGCCTGAGCCCCCAAAATATTAGGGTAAAAACCCTTTAAAATACATAAAGTTAACAAAGATTGTACATAATGTTGTTATTAATATTTGATGTTAATATTTAATTAAATTTTACTTTAGGTAACATACACCCATGCCTTAAGTGAGTTCCAGCGTCCGGAGAGTAAACCTCTTCAAACGGACTTCAGCTGGTAACTGATTGACAAGATACCTATGAACGGTGTCGAAAACAAAATGTCAATGTACCATGACATCATTTTATAAATGAATAACAACAACAAAATGACAACTTAGATAAAATTGAATAAAATTAAATAAAATTAAATAAGATTGAATAAAATGAAATACTTAATATTAAATAAAATTCTATAAACTGAAGTAAAATTGTAAAAAATTCTAAAAAACATAAAAATTTTTTAAAAATTAAATAAAATATTATCGAAATTATAAGTAATAATTATAAAAATCATAAAAATAATTAAAATTAAATAAAATTAAATACTTAATATTAAATAAAAATTAAATAAAATGCTATAAACTGAAATAAAATTATAAAAAATTCTAAAAAGCATAAAAAATTATAAAAATAATAAAAATTAAATAAAATTAAATAAATTTAAATAAAATTAAATAAAATTATTTAAAATTAAATAAGATTAAATTAAATTAAAACTTTATTTTAGAAATTTCATAGTTGTTTAGAGATAAGTATTTATAAATGGAAAGTTTGTAATGAAAATTCGTTAATATACCTCCCCATTATTCGTGATTATTTTTAGAATATAATGATAATCGAACTGAAATAATTAAGCATAAATACAAGATAATGATGAAAATGTATATGATGAATAAATTCTATAAGTATTATATTAAACAAGGTTTTAATGAAAAGAATTAAGATTTTTTAAATTTTCAAGAACTTAAATTTTTTTTATTATTATTTACTTACATTATCGCTGAAATTATATCCATACTATTTTACCACGCTTCTAATTTGCTCAATATTTTAAATGTTTACGAAATACAAATGCTTTGTGGGTATGCGGATATTATATAAACGGTTGTTATGTTTACAATATTATTTCTGAAAACATTGATTAAGATAACACTAATTAGTTTCTAAAACCTGCATTTCTATCTCAAAGCTTCTCTAAACCTTCCGGCGCTCGCCCTAAATGGAAACGTCAAAAGACCGGTGGATTTCGATGAAATGTAAATGGCACATCTGACGCCAGCAAAAGTCCTGAATGAATATTAAAATATCTTACGGTGAAGTGATTTTTTTTCACCCTGGCGTGATGGCGGTGTGAACACCACCTTCGGTTTTTTAATTACGGAGCGTGTATGCTTTCGGCTTACTCGGCGATCTTTTGGATAAAATTTGAAAGTAAAAAAAAGTGGTTGAAAAATTCCTTTTGTACTTTCTTGATAAAAGAGATATGGAAATGTATTTTCTAAAAAGTAAATCGTTAAAAGATATTAAAAACTTATTATTTTGTCATGATTTTGCTTTGAAGTTTTTTCAGACGCCGGTGAATAATTTAGTTGTGTGACTATCGCGAGTCAGTATTTTATTTTTACTGGGTAAAGGCAAATATGTGCAAAAAAAGAAAATATACAAGCACGTGGAGATTACGGATAGAATACAAAAAGGGCAGAAACAAAAAAAATTAATTATTCAAAATAATTTATGCCAAGGATGTAGTACCTCTTTAGGTTCCGTAGGTCTTATATCTGTCTTCTTAATTTTGTCTGAATGCTATTTTTTTGTTCTTACTGTTTTTTCTTTAGTCCTACCTCAGCATTGCCAAAATCTGATATTTATAATATTGTTCAGAAGCAATTTCTTGTGGCATCCTAATGAAATTTAATATTTTTATTGGGAATAAGCCATAATTTTACTATAAAATAAGTTTATTTGATGTTTCGATTTCCACTTTGGAAATTGTTCTCATATAAATTTTTAAATATATTTATAAACCTTAATATTTAAATTTGATTTTTGCTTGACATTTTATCCATCTAATTCTCGCTTACATCAGAAAATAGGTACCAGATAAGAATGATGAATGTAAAAGATAAGCAAGGAAACCTGATGGTGGACGAAGACCAAATATATGTGAAAGATGTAAAGAATATGTCGAAGAGCTGCTAAATGACGGAGTGATTACTGAAGAAAATTATAATGTTCCTACATCCCAAATAGTAGTAGAAGAAATCCCACTAAATCCCACAAAAGAAGAAATTAAAGAAATAATAAAAGATATGAAAAATCTAAAAAGCCCCGGGGAGAGTGGCATTGTGACAGATAACTTAAAATATGGAAAAGAGTCGTTAAAAAACCAACTTTGTAAACTAATAGTAAAAGTGTGGGATGCCGAAGAAATGTCCCAAGAATTTAACGAGTACATTATAGTTCTTATACAAAAAAGGGGAGATAGAACTGAATTTACAAACTATACTCAACATACTAATTAAAAACAATTAGAAATATATATTATGAAAAAGAATCTAGGAGAACACCAGGAGATTCACCCTTTGGCTCGCTGTTGGTTCAAGTTCATGAATTGGATGTTTTACAATTATTTCCATTAAGAGGACAAATTTTCTTTTAATCTAACCGTAACTTTTGTCTGATCCGAAAGGCTTTAAAAAATAAGGAAGTTATCATCATCATCATTGGCTCCACAACCCATGGTGTTCTGGGTCTGCCTCTCCTTCTCACTCCATCTATTCTTTGGTTATAAATATGTTCTGGCGGTTCCATCTCATTCATTCTCTCTATGTGACCTAACCACTGCAGCCGGTTTATTTTGATGGACCTAATAATATCAGGTTTGTCATACAGGCGGTAAAGTTTGAAATTATAGCGTCTACGCCATAATCCAACCTCCTGTACTTCTCCATAGATATGCCGGAGGATTTTACGTTCAAAGCATCTTAAACGTTTTTCATCGCTATTTGTCATCATCCATGTTTCCGATGCGTAGGTGAGGATCAGCTTGATAAGAGTTCTGTATATCAGTAGTTTCGTTCTTTTTGTAACTAGGCTTGTTGTGAAAAAATTGTTTAATCCATAATAAGCTCTATTTGCCAGATATATCCGTCTGTTAATTTCTGCACTTTCTGCATTATTCTGATTAATTTGTGAGCCTAGGTATATAAACTCTCTTACTCCTTCGAAAGTGTATGTTCCGATCGTTAGATCTTGGGGTTGTGCTGCTTGTATATAATTTGATACTTTCATATACTTCGACTTACCAGTGTTAACCTCTAGTCCCATTATTTTTGTTGCTGCTTCAAGCGCCTTGAATGATTCGACCACGTCCGCCTTTTTTCTTGCAATAATGTCGATGTCATCGGCGTACGCTAGTAATTGTACGCTGCGATTAATAATAGTTCTTCTGGTTGGTATTCCAGATTCTCTTATCGCTTTCTCTAGTGCAATATTGAATAGAAGGCATAATAGGCTGTCTTCTCCTTCTGTAAGTCCTATCTGAGACTGGAACATTCTGGAAACTCTGTTCTGCACTCTAACTTTACACTCGACTCTTGAGAGGGTCGCTTTCACCAATTTTACTAAGTGTACTGGTATGCTGAATTCTATCATAGCCTTGTCAGTTATTTTCAACACTATCATAGGCACATCTAAAATCAACAAACAGGTGATGAGTATTAATGCCATACTCATATGTTTTTTCCAGAGCTTGCCTTAGAAGGAATATTTGATCGGTCGTTGATCTTTCTTTACGAAACCCACACTGATATTTACCTATTATGTCTTCACAATATTCGTAAAGAATATATGCCAATATTTTGTATGTTACGTTTAGGAGGGTTATTCCTCTGTTGTTGTCACATATTGTTTGATCTCCTTTCTTGTGCATAGTTATAATTATACCTACATTCCAGTCTTCTGGCAACTTTATTTGCTTTCAGATCAGTTCTATCAGTCTACATACACAGTATGTCAGATTTTTTTTGCCACACTTTAAAAGTTCTGAAGGAATGCCATCTGCCCCATGAGCTTTGTTTTCTTTCAATTTTTGTATAGCTTGGATGACTTCTACCTCTTTTGGGATGTTATCTTTCTCTCTTTCGTTGTCAATGTCTTCCAGTTGGATTTCTGATTCGTGGAGCCCTGTCTCACCTCTTATATTTAGCCTTTCCTCGAAGTTTTCTGCTCATCTTTCTAGTATCTGGTCCTGATCACAAATGATCTTCCCTGTTCTATTTCTAACGATTGATAATCTAGGTTTGAATTCTTTCCTGTTCAGGTTAATCCCCTTGTAGAACTTTTGCGTTTCTGCTTGTGCCTTATAGTTCTCTAGTTCTTTTAATTGGCTCTCTATATGCTCTTTCTTCTTTTTTTTAAGTATTCGTTTTTCTTCTCGTCTCAGCTGCCTATACTCTTCCTCTGTTTGTCTCGTTCTTCGCCCTTGGAGTCTTCTATATGCCTGATTTTTTCTTTGCGTTGCTTGTTCGCGTTCCTCATCGTACCAGTCTGACCTTAGTTTTCTACGTTTTTGCTTTCCGATAACTTCAGTTGCCACTTCTTCCAATATGGCTCTACACTCTGATAGAAAGGGAGTGAAACATAGTTGGGTTTGGTGGTAAGGTCTCTGGGGAACGCAGTCTCCCGCAGGGTCTTAAGGCGTTTTTTGTGGATGAATTTGTTAATGATGTTGTGATCATATCCGTTGTTGACTGCTATTTGTCTGAGTATATTTAGTTCTTTTTTGTAGTTTAAATCTGACATTGGAATGCTTTCTAGACGATGGATGTAACTATGAAAAGCTGCATGTTTATGTGACATGGGATGGTTGGATGAAAATGGAATTACGTGGTCAGTCTGTGTAGGTTTCCTATAGATACTGAAGTCGAAGTGGTCATTTAATCTTGTGATGGTTAGATCAAGAAAATTAATTGACTTGGAAGATTCTAGTTCCATGGTGAACTTGATATTGGGGTGAATTTGGTTGATTTTGGAAAGTAAAAGTTCAGCTGAATTGGAATTACCTGAAATGAAGACTAAACAGTCATCAACATAGCGAAACCAGTGTAATATTTCAGGGTTTTTCATGATCTGTGTGGATTCTAAATGATCCATGAAGACATCAGCTAATAGAGGGGAGAGACAGCTGCCCATGGCTAAGCCATCAGGTTGTCTATAGTAATTGTTGTTAAAAACGAAGAAATCTTGATCTAAACAAAGTTGTAATAGTTGGATAATGTAGGTAGTGGTAGATGGTCTTCTAAACCTAGGTCTCAAATACTCCATCCTCCGTAAGGTTTCCGAAAAAGACCTTCAGAGTCTCTCCATTGAGCTAGATATTATCATCCAAAACCTCTCAGTCCCGTTAAATCAAAAAACTTCTATCAGAAACTCTTGCTTCAATACCATCAACAAATTTAAAAACAAAAATTATCCTTCTAATTCTTCAACAGTACTTAATACCAACACACCCTCATCTTCCAACTTTTCTTCCAACGCACAAAATCTTCATTTAACACCCAATTTTCATTCAACACCCAATTTTCATCAACTGTCTCAAAACAAACGCAATGAACACCTCAAGACTCTTCATTCCATCAAGAAGAAAATCAAATCCAATAATTTAATCATCAGCAAAGCTGACAAAGGTAACTGTCTAGTGATTTTAGATCAAACATCATATAACAATAAAGTTTCTACTTTCCTTGATAATAATAACTTCACTTTACTTGCAACAGACCCCTCTAAAAAGTTTATAAACAAATTAAAAGATAACATTAAACATTTCACAGACTTTTTCTCTGAACATTTTGCACCATATTATAAAATCCCAAGTAACCCTTTGACACCCAGACTGTATGGTTTACCTAAGATACACAAGGAGGGCATTCCCATTCGTCCAGTTGTTAGTTTCATAAACACTCCAGTTTCCATCCTATCAAAATTTATATTGAATCTAATTAATAATATGACGAACTTCACCCCTCGATTCTCAGTCAAAAATACTAGTCATCTAGTCAATAATTTACAACACATCAATCTTCACCCCAACATCACTATGCTTTCATTTGATGTTAGCAATCTATTCACCTCTGTCCCCAAACTAGAAACAATTAATCTGGTTCATTCACTTCTAAGAGCCAACTCCATTACCTCATCTACCACTACCTACATTATCCAACTATTACAACTTTGTTTAGATCAAGATTTCTTCGTTTTTAACAACAATTACTATAGACAACCTGATGGCTTAGCCATGGGCAGCTGTCTCTCCCCTCTATTAGCTGATGTCTTCATGGATCATTTAGAATCCACACAGATCATGAAAAACCCTGAAATATTACACTGGTTTCGCTATGTTGATGACTGTTTAGTCTTCATTTCAGGTAATTCCAATTCAGCTGAACTTTTACTTTCCAAAATCAACCAAATTCACCCCAATATCAAGTTCACCATGGAACTAGAATCTTCCAAGTCAATTAATTTTCTTGATCTAACCATCACCAGATTAAATGACCACTTCGACTTCAGTATCTATAGGAAACCTACACAGACTGACCACGTAATTCCATTTTCATCCAACCATCCCATGTCACATAAACATGCAGCTTTTCATAGTTACATCCATCGTCTAGAAAGCATTCCAATGTCAGATTTAAACTACAAAAAAGAACTAAATATACTCAGACAAATAGCAGTCAACAACGGATATGATCACAACATCATTAACAAATTCATCCACAAAAAACGCCTTAAGACCCTGCGGGAGACTGCGTTCCCCAGAGACCTTACCACCAAACCCAACTATGTTTCACTCCCTTTCTATCATGAAAGTCTTTCTGGAGATATTCGAAATCTCATCCAACGTTCGGTTGAAAACATCCATGTTTCTTTCAAAGTACCCAACAATCTGGGACAACATATTTCTAATTCCAAAGATCCTATCAATTATATGAACCGGAGTGGAGTATATAGACTTAAATGTTCAGATTGCAATGCCACCTACATAGGTAGAACATGCAGATCTCTTTCTTCACGCTCTCTAGAGCACATAAAAAGAGAAAACACTTCCACTTTCTCCCAACATCTCAAAGAACACAACCACACCCTCAATATCCCAGAAGACGTTTCACTTATCCACAATATCTCCCAAAAAAATTTCCTCAAATTAGATTTATATGAAGATCTTGAAATTCTTAAAGAAAAACAAAAAAGCCCAAATTGCGTTAATCGCCATGTTTCATTCAATCGAGATTTTCTCCCTCTCCATCGCCAACTATTCTCCTAACCCACATTCCCAATTTACTTCTATAATTAAAAATCCATATTCATTATTAGTCTACCATCCTCCTTAGTTAATTCTAATAACTTTTCTTCCAATACACTTTACTCTCCATTTATCACACTCTTTACTTTTCAAACCAAATTTCATTTCTTAACCACTATAATCAATACTTTACCTTCCTCTATTTCGTCATTTCCAAATTCAGATCAGATCACCCGTCATCCCCCACCCCTTCCCGACTATTAAATTCTTATTTTACTTCTCTACACAATTCCCTCAGGGTTTGGCTTCGGTTCTCTGGGGACCCCAGTCTTCCGTAGTCTATCCGTTTATCACAATTCTCTCAAAAAACACCTTAATTTTTATCCTCTTTACTCAAACTCAACAGAGCCACCAACAACAATTTCAGTTTACTAATATATTCAATATAGACCAATAGTTCATTCAACCTACCAACTTATAACTTAATCTTTTATTTTCCTTATGTACCTAGTGTTGCTTTATAACAGATAGGGCCTTTTCTCAAGTTATAAGTTGAGTACTTTATGACCAGCACATTATAAAACCACTTCCAACCATCAATTTTTGTCCATTTCAGATACCTGTCAACACCCAAAATATAACTACATCACTCAGTTTGTTAACACCCAATCAGATATTACATTTATGAACTTGCAACTCAAGAAATTCTACATTTTCCAGGTACCAAATGTTGTTTTTTGACATACAGGGCCTAATATAATTGAGTTATAAGTCAATTTTTACATCTGTCTTATACTACAATAGTTTTATTTCATTCATTGAATAATATTCTCACATATCAAACATATTAATTCCTATACTTTTCAAGAACCCAACTGTCCACCTGTGTCTAGTTTCCATTTTCCAGGTACCAGATGTTATTAAAACATAAAGGGCCTTATATTAGAATCTTTTCATCACACCACTTGACACTGTATAGTTGGTTGCCTAACTTTAATCACATAATTTTCTCACCATAACTTTATCTTACATACATAATTTACAACAATAACATTGATGGTTGATACTGTTATAATTTTATTTTATTTCAATTTTTCACAATTTTTAAATAACGTTGGCTTTTGTCTTAAATAGACATATATAGTTACACTGACTGCTCTGTCACAACTTCCGTCATAACCTGCCAAGATTGTCATTTTAATCAGTTGCTTTATTGAAGTCCTCGTAGACATACCGTCTCAGGACTTGCAACTTATTGCAGAGTCATATGTCACCATGTTACCAATCCAACGGTAACTTTACCATCTAAATTGTAAAACAGACATTATGTAAACTAAATTTCAATTAGCAATTTTTAAAGGGTTTGTAACCCCATATTTAGTGGCTACATCCATGTATTAACTTGTAAGTATTAACCACATTTTACACTAACCTTAGTCAAAACTTAAATTATTTCAATTCTTTTTAATTAAGTGGTTAAATACTTTTAGGGTACTGATGATGGAATACTTATTCCGAAAACGTTTTGCCAATTTAACATAGCCCAACTGGGTTTTTTATATACCTTTTTATACAAAGGATTTTATTCAAAATTTTTAAATAAAAGACTTATATGGTTTTTGTTAATTGCATTTATTATGAAAAAAAAACATTAATGTCTAGACATGCCATTTTCGAAATGATGATGGTTCAATTATATTCCAATAGCTTCGAGATGTTACTGCTCATTACTAGTTTATAAATATATACCTACTTTAAGAAATCGAACATTAAGATAATAGTTAGGCATCATAAGAACTATTTTTGAAAAATATGAATTGAGGGCACGAGAATGAATTGAACATTTAAATAACACCAAAATCAGTGGTAAGCACTCCAGATTCTAACGCGCTGTCATTTATTAAACTGAAAATATTCAGTGACTGGTAATCATAATCTAAAAATATACTTTTTTTTTTCAGGTGAGTACTGTTTTACATTATTCGACATTAGGGGTGAGTAAATGTTTTGTTTTATTTATTAATGATAGGAATCGTTTAATTTGTTATATTTTTCACAACACAATTTTTCTACTGGTTAGTTATTCCCTGATATTAAAATATTGATTAACGGCAATCTTTACACTAATCCAGATCTGTGTAAAGCATAGAATATAAAAAAGATTTATTCAATGATATTTGTGGAATTATTTATTAGTCTAAGCTTGGGAAAATTTATACTATTATATAAGCGATAAAGTGTATTTATTGGAAATTCATTAACCAACCACATTATTTTATTTTTACAAAAGCAACGATGACTTCTATAAATAATTAATTATCCGCTATAGCGCGATACCTTCTGTGGATTTCTTATCCACCCAAGGTCTCGCAATAACGTAGTTTTTCCATCCTGCTTTATTCTATGCACTTTTCTTCACGTTTCCTAATTTTATACTTTTTAAGATATCGTTAACATTATTACATCATCATTTTAGGTATTCGTGAACTATTTTTATATACAGAATAATTTTAGCATTCTTTCACTTTTGTCGTAATCTAACACTTCGTGACTCGTTATATATATATATATATATATATATATATATATATATATATATATATATATATATATATATATATATATATATATATATATGTATATATATATATTCTGATTTCAGTATTCTTTACTCTATCTCTTCTAGTAATTTTGCAACATCTACGCCAATAAAATTAATTTCCATTGCTTTTATTTTGGATGCATCTTTTTTATTTGTTACCCAAAGCTCTAAACTAACGGGTGTTTTTTTTAGAGGTATAGAACTTTAAAGTGGAATAAAACAAAGATTATTTTTTATATGAACAGGATATTAACTTTATTCGAAAGATAATTTTTTGACATTATATTTTAAATATGATTTCTGGCATATGACCACCAAGGCTGGCTCTGACGTAGTCTAATCTGGAGGTGCAATTTTCGACGACTTTTTCCACTATTTGTGGCCGTATACCGGCAATAACGCGGCGAATGTTGTCCTCCAGTTCGTCAATCGTTTCAGGCTTATTGGCATAGACTAGCGACTTCACATATCCCCACAAAAAATAGTCTAACGGTGTTAAATCGCACGACCTTGGATGCCAATTCACGGGTCCTAAACGCGAGATTATGCGGTTACCAAACGTTTCCCTCAATAAATCCATTGTGGCACGAGCTGTGTGACATGTTGCGCCGTCTTGCTGAAACCACAGCTCCTACACATTATGGTTGTTCAATTCAGGAATAAAAAAGTCAGTAATCATGGCTCTATAGCGGTCACCATTGACTGTAAAGTTCTGGCCAGCATTGTTTTTGAAGAAGTACGGACCAATGATTCCACCAGCCCACAAAGCACACCAAACAGTCAATTTTTCTGGATATAGTGGTTTCTCAACATACACTTGAGGATTATCTTCACTCCAAATACGGCAGTTTTGTTTGTTGACGTAGCCATTTAACCAAAAGTGAGCTTCGTCGCTAAACAAAATTCGCTTATGAAAGTCGGGATCAACGGCAATTTCGTTTTGGGTCCATTCACCGAATTTACGCCTTACAAGGTGATCGTGTGGCTTCAATTCCTGCACTAGTTGAATTTTGTAAGCACGCCAAACGAAGATCTTTTCGCAAAATCTTCCATAAAGTGGATGGACACATATCCAACTGCTGTGCACGATGGCGTATAGACTGATTCGGGTCTTCCTCTATACTACGCTCAACAGCAGCAACAACATCTTCTGTACGCACTGTACGACGTCTCTGTGGATGCGTATTATCATTAAGAGTGAACGTGGTGCGAAAACGTTCCACAGTTGATCGAATTAATTGCTCTGATGGGCGATTATGTATACCATAAAATGGACGTAGTGCGCGATACGTATTCCGAACAGAACTATGATTTTCAAAATAAATTTGCACAATTTGAAAGCGTTGTTTAGGCGTGAGTCTATTCATATTGAAATGTCAAACTAAAGTAAATAATAATCACCTGACAGCTGTCAAAATGGCCGCCTCTTAAAAACGTGTTGCCAACTTCTATTACTATACCTCTAAAAAAAACACCCGTTATATGTAGGACTACTTTTTATGATACTTTTGTCTATCCTAATTTTTGTTTTTCAAGTGATGTGCTTATTCCAGAGTATACTATTTAGTTAACGTATTGCTGAATTAACTTGACCAATTCTGGTAGCTATATTTTTGTATTGTGTGCCTCGAAGTGACTTCCTTCACTGCTCTCTACTATATACTCTGTTTTAGATGGATTAATTGATAAACACCACTTTTTTTTATCTCTCGACCGGGACGCCGTCGTATCTCGTGGTGAAAAAACCTCCGAGAATGGTTTAGAATGACCTCCGTGGAGCTGTTTCGCAGAGCAGTCAACAAAACCATAATAGCCTTGATGATCGCCAACATCCGGATCGGATAAAGCACTGAAGAAGAAGATTCTTTATCTATTTTTGCAACATGTAGTGGATATGATGTTGATCTTCTGCGAATATTACTTCGTTATCCGCAAAATGCAAGCTGTATAGTCTAGCGTGGTGCTATTATTAGAGGAGTGAAATTACATAAACAAAGAATCATTTTTTTAAACAGGTAGATCCAATATTTCTAGAATTTTACACCTCTGAACAATAGCAACCCGATGAACTGAATATACATGACTCTCTTAAATATCTTAGACTTTACAGCCATATATATTATAATCTTTAATTTTAACAACTATAGGTTCACATTTTCTATTCCAAACATCCAAAACCTCCTTCAAATAAATCTTAAAGAGCGTAGATGCAATACAGTAGCCTCAGCGAAGTTCTTTAGTCACCTTAATATTTTTTGTTTCTTTTCTTCAATTTTTATTAAACTCTTTAAATTGTCGTACAACTTCGTCAAAGGGGTTAACGTAAATTGGTGGAATTTTGTTGTCTTCTAGCACCTTTCACAGCTTGGTTAATGAGACACTATCACACGCTTTTTTAAAATCAATAAATACGATGTATGTCTCCATATTGCGTTCCAAGCTCTTTTCTATTAGTTGTTTTAAAAAGAACACATTGTCTATACAAGAACGACCAAAACGAAAGCCACTCTATAGCGTCGTCCCAACAATCAAAATGTACATACATTTTTCTGAACTACAAGCTATTTTTCCGGTTTTAGATAATTTTTTCGATACGGCTTTTTGGGATACTGCTGAATTGTTCTGGTTCGATAAAAGGAGTACCAGTAAGTTTTAAGATTGTTAACTTTTTTAAGTCTAAGGGGCTAATACATTTGTCGGAATTTTAAGTCGGTTTATAGCGTTGCAGTAGGTATTTCTTTTCTTCGAGACTTCTTGATATATCATTTATCATTCAAGTAAATTGATGGGTAGTGGAGTGATTTTTCCGAAAATCAAACTGATGTTTTGGTAGTAATGTTAGGAATTCATGATCTGCGTATATCCTTTGTAACAGCAATATTTTTAAAACTTTGCTTACGGTTGGGACTAGGCTGATGGATCGATAAGATGTTACTTCATTGGGCTCTTTTCCTGGCTTGAGAATCTTAATGATTTCAGCGAATTTTCATATTTTTAGAAACCATGATAAACTTAACATGCGGTTAAATATAACAGTAAAGCGCAGTAATGGTTTTGCGAGGAAGTTGTTTTAGTGCTTGTGCCGAGAATAAATCATAACTTGGGGCCTTTCGTGAGTAGAGTTTGTTTGTTTCTTTCTTGGCTTCTATAGGAGTTAAACTTTTGATCTGGAGGGACATTTGACATGCTCGCTAATTAGTTCTTCCACTTTTTCATCAGGGTCTACTGGCTCCGTTCTTTGTTTGAACAGGCCCATTCACCATTTGGTGTACGGATGAGAGGAATAGTTGTGTATGGTTTCTTAAGTTTCTTTGTCATCTTCCATAACGTCTTGTCATTTGCTGTAAGGTTTGTAATGTAAAGTTTAAAGGTTTTGTTGTTTGCGGCTTTGATAGCTACTCCATGTTGCCTACATAGTCTATTGAATATAATGTTGATCTATGTTGTTTCTAGATCTTTGCTAGGTTCTACTGGCACGACGTTTTTCAGCATAAGTTAGCGAATGTGCAGGGGAACATTTGGGGTATGTGTTGGTTTGCATTCAGTTCGTGGTTTAAAGTGCCATGCCGCTTTTTGCACAAGTGGTGAGGTATTGAGCTGCTGTATTTATGTCTATTGATATTTGATCCGCAGATTAAGATTAATTTATTTTTTTCTTTGTTGACTTCTCTAGGAGCTAAACTTTTAATCTGCTGGCTCCGTTTGAAATACGTTTGTAAGATGTTCAGTGTAAGGTTTGTAATGTAATGATCGAATAGTTGTTGTTTGCTGCTTTGATGGCTACTCCAAGTTGCCTACGTAGTTTAATGAGTATATGTTGATCTATGTTGTTTCTAGATCTTTGCAGGTTCTACTCGCACGGCGTCTTTTAGCTATGAGTTAGCGAATGTGCAGGGGAACATTTGTGGTATGTGTTGGTTTACGTTCAGTTTGGGATGTAGATTGCCATGCCGCTTTTTGCACAAGTGTGGTGAAGTATTGAGCTGCTGTATCTATGTCATATGGAGATTTGATCCTCAGATTAAGATTAGTGGTTTCTTTTATGTAGGATATAAAATTTACCCAGTTGGTGTTTTTTGACGTGATTTTTGAATTTAAATTCATAAGCGAATTGTGACACTTAAATCTCCCAAAGTGTCTTTACTATAAAAATAAAAAACCCGGTATTGTGAATACATAATGTATCAAAAATATATACTGAGCTTGACATTGTTTTAATCGAAGCCAAATAAACAAAATCCGTAGCGCATGTTGCAGAAGAATTTCACAGTAAATAAATTCACGATAAGGGTTTGAGCAAAGCAATTTTTTGAAACCACTGCGTTTAAAGAAAATATCGAAGACTGTGCATAATTCTTCCATCTTCATAGGTACTTTTTAGATTTTTTAGTTTTTTATTCTATCATTTTCTATGTGTTCTATGTCACCTAACCCCAATACTGTTCCAGATTTTATAAATATTGTTATGTTTACGTTATCATATTGAATTTCTATTCCTTCGTGGCTGGTGCTCTACCCCATTGGTAAATATGTTCGTGCTTTTCTTTATACTTAGTGGTTATATTCATATGATACTAGAACTTTATTATCATTGTTAATGATCTATAATTTTTTCATCGACAGATATTTTGACTCCCAAATGGGTAAATTCCTTTACCTACTAAATTCTGTCGCCAGCACTTTCTTTTACATACCTAGTTCTAAGTAACTTCATTCAGTTTGTTAGTTAGATAGATAGTTAGATAGTTTTTTATAAGAGATATACACATTAATATCAATTCTCCGCCACTGTCGTTGTAATAATAATCGTACGACCTCGACAACTCGGGCCAAAAAAATTGGTAGACCACAATTACCTCGCGCGGTGTAAGTTAGTAACTATAACTAATTATGCACCTCGTTCTAATTTCAATACTCAACAACATTAACATATGTAGATAACAAAACAATAGCAACATCAGAGCCTACCGCGGTTTTTTGTTGTTTTAATCGCAAATTCTCGCCGTGCCTCGTTCGCTTTCGTTCGCAGTTAGCTCCCGGAATCGAGAGAACCAGTGCATCATAGTATGCCGCGAACGTGGAGTTCCTAAAGGCCTTTCAAAACAGTTGACGGTCGCGCTCATCACCATCGTGCCCGATAAAAACAAGTGAACTCGAAAAAAATGTGGTCAAAGTGTGCGTGTGTTTGTGTCATGTGCTGACATATTTGAAATATTTTTCTGTGTATGTTTGTGTTGCCATTCGAAGGATTATTTACAGCTGTTTGGTTTTTCTGTAAAAGAAAAAGGTGGCTTGAATACCTGGATTAATTTAAGAATCTTCGGAAATCCAACAGTTCCGAAAAAGTTTTGAGTAAGCCGAAGTGTGTTGATGAAGTTTATAACCGAATAGAAAATTAGAAATTAAAATATTAATATTTTTCTATTCAATTGTTGCAATTTTATTACTCTAGTTTATTATAATAAAATTTAAAAAAAATATAAATACCTATCTAAACATATTTCAAACTAGATTGATTACGATTAATTAATAGATAAAAAGCATCTAATCGGGAATTAAGGAAAAGGAATTATTAACTTTGCGTTAATGACATTTTAAATTTTTTACGCTACGACTCAGAAATTTCGTAACAGTTTTGATGTAATAAAAAAACTATATATTTATTTTTAAGCATTTCCCTAATTTTATTGTACATTATTTAAAGTATTCACACGACTATAAGGTATTTTGGTTTATCACCTATTATGTTTAACCTGTCATATAAATCTAACGGATATATTATAAGCACGAACACAATTAACTAGGCTTTATTACAAGTAATCTTAGTTTACTCGACGAGGTTATCTGTAAAGACAATGTTAATTTTTTTGTTATTTAACTCCAATAAGTATAGCAATCTGCACACATATGTATAATATATATATATATATATATATATATATATATATATATATATTTATATCTAATTTCTTTCTACCCACCATAGGGTGTCGAGATGAGATGTCATTTTAATTGTGCACTAATCTTCCTATCTTGTGCGATCACCTTCGCTTCTCTCCATGTAACTCTATTTTTCATAAGTTGTTTTGCTAGTACATTGTTTTAAGTCTCCCTAGATCTTTCTCCCATCTTTTTTTCCTGGTAATTTAGTTTCCAAACCTTTTTCGCCGGTATTACATTTTTATATTTAGTCGCTGTAGACGTCCCCACCAGATTAACTGCCTTTTTACAACATACTCAGCCATCGACTCTATTTTTAATTCATGTCTTATAATATTGCTTCGTATCCCATCCGTTCTATACTCCAGTCACACTGGCCATTTTTTTATCTTCTCAATTTTGCCAGACTTACCGATTTACTTGAAACTTGGCAAGTTAATGAGCAAGTGCTCAAATAATAAAAGTGTTATCATCATCATCGTTTTGGCTTTACAAACCTGTGTGGGTCCTAGCCTCCCCAAGAATTTTTTTCCAGTCGTCCCTATCCATCGCCTTCCTCCGCCAAGCACGTATTTCCATATTTCTCATATCTTGATCTATGTCATCTAGGAATCTTGTTCTTTGACCAATAGGTCTATCAAGAAGCGTTTTTCTAGCTGGGTTGGTTTGCTCCATCCGCATTACATTGCCTACCCTCCTCAGACGTCCTATCTTAATGTGTTTTACGATATCTGGCTCCTGGTATTTTCTATAGAGTTCGAAGTTTTATCGTCTTCTCCAGACACCATTTTCGTTTACCGCTCCATAGATTCGCCTTAGTATTTTTCTTTCGAAACATCCTAACATGTTTTTATTGCTTTTTGTTAAAGTCCAGGTTTCTGAACTATATGTTAGGACTGGACGTATTATTGTTATGTAGAGTTTTACTTTTGTATTTCTTGATATAACTGTAGATTTTAAAAGGAGATTAAGCCCAAAATAGCATCTATTAGCCGTGCAAATTCTGCGGTTTATCTCTGCGGTAGTGTCATTTTCAGTATTGACGAGCGTTCCCAGGTATACAAATTCGTTAACTGCTTCGATGACGTCGTTTTCTATAACAAGTGGCCGTAGTATTTGTGTTTGCATCCTATTTTCATGTATTTCGTTTTATTGGTGTTAATTATTAAACCCATTTTTGTAGCCGTTTCCTTTAGTGCTACATACGCCTCTCGTGCTGCGTTTTCCATTCTCCCAACAATATTGATATCATCAGCATATGCTAGGATTTGCACACATTTGTTATATATTGAACCTGTAGTTGTGATTTGTGACGTACGTATTACTTTTTCCAAAACTAGATTGAATAATATACAGGAGAGTGGGTCTCCCTGACGTAGCCCGTTATTTGTTTTAAAAGGTTCCCCCTGGATTCGTACTCTGCATTCAATTTTTTCAACGGTTAGTTTGGTTAGACTTACGAACTGATTTGGTACTCCTAGGTCTATCATTGCTCTAAACAATTCTCTTCTATTTACAGAGTTGTAGGCTGCCTTGTAGTCTATAAATATGTGGTGCGTATCTACACCGTATTCCAGTGTTTTTTCTAGAATATGTCTCAGGGTTGAAATCTGATGAATTGTTGACTTACCACCTCTGAAACCAGCCTGGTATTGTCCTATTATTCGCTCTGCATATGGTGCCATACGAGGGCATAGTATGTTGGAGAATATTTTATACGCTGCATTTAGGAGCGTAATTCCTCGATGGTTAGAGCATTCAAAGATATCTCCCTTTTTGTCTATGGTGTAAAGTATTTTAATATTCCAATCACTGGGAAGGGACTTCTGTATCCATATTTATTTTATAAGCTGCTGTAACTCTCTTATGATATTGTGGCCACCTTCTTTATATAATTCCGCTGGGAGATTATCTATTCTAGGTGATTTGTTTCTGGCTAGTTTGTTTACAGCGTTTAAGTATCTGGTTAAAATATTCCGTCTATCGGTTTAGAACGTCTGTTCTTGTTGTAAATAGATCGCCATTCAAACTTCTATATTGATTCTTGTTTGCCTTGAATTCTTTTCTGTTGATGTTAACTTTCTTATAGAATGTTCTGAATTCCTTCTCTCTGTTGAGGTTTTCTATATATTGAAGTTCCTTTTTAAGTGGTTTCGTTTCTTCATTCTGTTTTTTTTTTCTTTTTTATTTCTTCTCTTCTCTTTGTCTGGTCATTCTCTATACTTGTTCTAGTTCGGCGGGTAAGCATTTTTGCATAGGCTTCATTTTTTTTTCTGTGTTGCGTCTTTGCATTCATCGTCAAACCAGTAATTTTTTCGGGTACACGTTTCTGTTCCTATTTCATCTTGTGCTGCTCACTCAATATCTTCCTTTATCCTGTTCCAGTAGGAGTCTATATCTCTCTGGTCTTCTTCCGTCAAAACAATGGTCTGAGTCTATGTTTGCGCCTCTATAACTTCTGCAGTTTGTTATGTCCGTTCCGTGTCTTAACAAAAGTTATATGACGCCGATATGTGCTTCCGCCCCAGGGGTGGTTGCCACCTCTGGTTGCCACCACTTCTCGTGGGTGTAAATTCTTTTGCTTAAAATAATCACAGAGAATTAAATTCTAAGCAACTTTTGTTTATAGATTTTTTTAGAAAATCAATACTCTTTGTGGTGTTTATGGTTAAAAAAGCGAATTTTTATTGGAAAAGTCACGTCTTTTAAAGGTTTTCATGAATAACTCAAAACATATACCTTCGATCGAAAAAATATTTAAAACAAAAATGAAGCTTATAAAAAAAGAATCAGATTAATTTTTACAATATATTCTAGATACAATACAAAGTGAGACATCATTGGTAAAAGGAAACATTTTTTTTCCGAATATTTGGATCAGTGTATTCAACATTAAATTTTAAGAAAATAGTTGATTTAGATTTTAGAAGAAAAAAATTATATTAAAGTATCATCTAATTTGAAAATTTTTAAAAAATTGTTTTTTTTTTTCAAAAATCATAGAAACGATAATATATAAGTAAAAAATGATATAGTTGCTTTCTTCAATGAATATTCTCGTTTTTTATAAACTTCGGTAGTGCAGTGAATATATCACTGATTAAAGTGAACGTCTTGGTTTGAGCATCTCCGTTTCGAGTGCTTCAAACCTTAATTTTTTCAAATTGAATGGTAGTTTGGCTATCTAATGGACCTAGCCTTGCCACACTTGACATTAAATTTAAATTTAAGTAAATTTGGGTTACTCGGTTACTCGGGTTACTTAATATTTAGGGAAATCTTTAAAGTGTCAATAACTGGTTAGGTATCAATAACTGGTAGGTTTATCTACCAGTACTTATGTCAGTTTAAGCAATGGTTTTTGATTTATTTTTGGTTTGACCGGAATATGTTATCCAAATATTATGTTATTCAAAGTTGGCTTCCCAAACATAGGCTTCCCCTAATTCCTTCCAGTTCTGTAGGTCTTAAGCTTCCTGCAGTCAATTCCCAGCGATTCTTTTGACGTCGTTTGTCTATCGTGTAGGTGGTCTACCTCTGCTCTTTCTATCAGCTCGTGATCTCCACACTGTAATTTTTGGGTCTACCGCTCATCATTAGTTCTGTCCACATGGCCTGCCAAATTCCACTTTAGCCATGCTATACGCTTTGTGATATCTGTGACGCCTGTCTTTCTTATTTCTTCGTTTCCTCTGTCTCTGATATTCAGTTTAAGTATGAGCATTTTAGTCGTCTTTTGGGCTACTCTGACTTTGGTTGCTGTAGCCTGGATTAAGGAAAATGTTTCGGCGTATTAAGTCAATATAGCGTTAAATTTATAAAACCAAATTATGTAAACACTGGAAGAGCAAATAACAACATTATAACAAGCATCTTATCCAATTGGGATTACTACAGTACTATCTACACGGATGCCTCCAAATCAGAAGACGGTACAGGATGTGCCTTTTACATTCCCATGGAGAAGGTAGAAAAAATGTTCAAATTAAAAGCAAATATTTCCATATTTAGTGCGGAAGCAATTGCCATATATCAAGCCCTACTTTTTGTTTCTAACAGAGATTCCTCCGTTATTATTGTTTCAGATTCCATGTCAGTTCTCACAGCCATTAACCAACCTTTTGTTCCAACCTCATACTCCAATCCCTACATAATATTAATTAAAAAATTAGTTAAACACTTTAAGGAAAATAAAAAAAATGTGATATTTATATGGGCCAAAGCACACAGTGGAATTAAACATAATGAACATGTGGACCAACTAGCCAAATTAAGTATTAATTCAGTGGATACCACAGAATTTCTACCCAGTATTTCTGATTTGGTTGCTTCACGCAAGGCAGTTTTAAAATATAAATGGAGTGACCTATGGTCTGAGTTTTGTTTTACCAACCCAAATAGATACACTTCTTTACACACAACTGTCCCTGTTGCACATTGGCACAGAACTTATAATGTCCCTAGGCGTTATATAACAACCATATCTAGGCTTAAATTTGGACATGCTTGTTTTCCTGCTCATCTTGCAAGGATTCATGTGATCGAGAGTAAAAACTGTTTGGAATGTGGAGTAGAAGGTGACCTAGATCATGTAATTTTTGGTTGTGCCAAATATAATTTGGAATCCACCTTATTATATAATAATATAGTTCGTATTACCGGTAAATCTCCGTTTAACGTTTTATCTGCCCTAGCGACTCAAAATAGATTAATTTACGATTGCATAATCGATTTTTTGACCAAATGTAATATTTTTCTTTAGTTAAAAAAAAAAAAATTTGTTTTTACTTTTTATCTTTGTTTTCTCTCCTTTATATGTTTAATCCTATTTACTGTGTATGTTATATATTATAATGTCCTGATGGTCCCCTGGACGTGAAACGAGTGACCCATGTTAATTGTATATGTTTATGGATATATATGTGTATGTATTATTTATATTTTTTCTCTTCTTTTTGTTAAATGTTGTAAATTTATCTATTTTAGTCTATTCGATTGCAAATAACTCAAAAACTTTTTACTGTACCTAATGAGATTAAAAGATCATGTAACTGGCTGTATGGCAAACTGCCGAAGCCATAAAAATAAAAAAAAAAAAAAAAAAAAAAAAAATGACTAAAAGCACACATGGAACATCTTCTTTTTCAAATAATTAGGCATGTTGCTCAAGAAGAAGTCTGATAGAGCTCCATATGCGGCTCATGCTAAAGTAATTCGTCTTTCTAAGTACAGCAGTTTGCTTGTCTCTAGCAATTTGGATTTCATGCCCAAAGTATTTATATTTATAAACTAATCTTATTTGGTTGCAATCGACTTATGGATTTTGGCTTGGTACCAGATATATATTTCCAAATACATATTTTTTGTATATTCCCCAACTAAATCCTATCCCAGTCAATATTTTATCGTTAGTATTGATATAGTTAATTTTGGCGTCCCAGAGACCTAAGGATGCATAGTAAATTGTAGTATGCGAAACCGGTCGTCCGTGGTTTAATAAATTGATTGTAGTCTTTTTTATTTATGTTTCTTTATCTAAATATTTATCGTTAGTGTTAACAGTTTATTTAAGGCATGTTTATGGCAACGGCTACAGCTTAGATTACTACACAATAATTTGAATACATAATGGTATTAAAAAAGTAAAAATGATTCGCGCGAGAAAACCGGTCCGATAATTCCCAATTAACCGTTCGTTTAATTGCAATTACGAATTTCCACTTTTTTACTTTATGTCAAGGGGTGTCATAATTTTAGAAATATTGATTTTCCTGTCTCAGTTCTCGCTGTTCATTGTGTTCTTTTTTCAATGGTGACGACTATCATTATCACTATTAAGAACATATTAATTCGCGTAAATAAACGAATATACTATTAGGGATATTTTTTTCAAGAAATAATCTCGGGAATATTATAAAATAAGAATGCAAGATACCAAGATATCGAAAAAGTAAATTTTTCATCAGAATACCTATACATTCACAAATTTTCTTTTTCATTATTTATTCAAATACGGAGCTGACAATTGCATGATATACATAATGGCAAATTGGCAAATCCAAGATTACGATAATGTATTACACCGAAAACGCCACATTAATAATTTTCAGAAAATATTCTTCTTATTCTTAGCCCTTAGGCCTGTTCTTGTCCAATTGGCTGAGTCGTATTGTGACGTTAACTGCCAGCTATCGCATTATCTTTTAAAGTGTCTTCCTGGTGTACTGATGCCTGTTGGGGTTAAATCTCTTGCGCTATTAGGGCTAATTGCTCATTATGGTTTTGCTATGCCGGTTCTATCCTTGTCTTTTTCTTCGTACCAGCTCCTATATTTCACAAAGGTCTATTATTTGGTTATTTGGTATTTGGTCCCTTAATGTTTACCCAGCAGTTGATCTCACGGCTCTCATTACTAACTTTCTAAGTATTATTTTTGTTTCTACTGTATCTGCTTTCGTTTCTATCGCGTATGACATGATTAGTTTTACACCTGATTTATATAGACGTACCATATAGTGGACTTTTTTGACAGATTGCCGAGTTGATATCTACTTCGATAATAGTTCATTCTTGACTCTAATAATTTTCGTTTTGTTGTTAGTATTAATGTCTGTAATTATCTTTATCATTCTATTTAGATTTAGATCGGGACACAACACTAACTACCACTTACTAGTGATAAAAAAAATGATAGAGAAGTCAGCAGAACGCAACAAACCATTGGCACTAATATTTGTGGACTACAAGAAAACATTCAATTTCATAAGTCGACAGAAAATGTTAAAAGCGTTGACAGAATGCCGAATAGATTACACTAACATAATCAAATATATCTACCATAATGCCACGACTAGTGCAAGACTGTCTGAACAAGAAACAAATAAATTACACTATTTTAAAACAGCTAAATACAGCTAAAAACAGCAAGGAGATCCGATTCTCCAAACCTATTCACTCTTTTAGAACGTACTGCTTTGTTGTGACATGTCTAACACAAATTTTATATTTATATGGGATTAAGCCACAATTTATTGTAACGATAATTGCATTTATACCTAAACAAAGTTTGACGTTTCGATTTCCACTTGAAAATTGTTTTTAAAAAAGATTAATTTAAAAATTCTGAATAATGTATAACCAACAAGTTGTTTCAGGTTATGTTTTTCAAAGTAAAAATTGGTCAAACTTTATTTAGGTAAACATATAATTATGATTAGTATAAATTGTGGCTTAATCCCTCATAAACATAACATTTAGCAATATTATGGGTGTTGGAAAAATTATATGACGCTTCCTTGGAGGTCGGACTAAAAATTAATATAAAGATAACGCAAATAATGAGTCTGTCTCTCTCTTCAGTCCCGACCACCTCTCCACCACCCTCTTTTAAGAGTCCTCTACGGCGACTTGTGCTAGATCACATCCACGTTTTATTTTCTTACAGTGGACTTGTGTTTCTGATCAATAATCCCAGGTATAAGTATGAGCTCACAACCTTAAACCGGACAATCGTGGTTATTTGTGGATGATTGTTATGTAGACTATCAACTATCTTGATCTTTGTCTTTGATATATTTAACTGCAGATAAAATATTTGACTTTTGTTTTCAACCAGTCGTGTGTGATCAATTAACACAAGATCAAAATACAAATTGCCATGATGGTCGCTAACATCCGAAACGCATAGGCACTACAAGAAGAAGGATATATGGAATTTATACCATTCTAGCCGTTCATCTACGACTGCCGTAGGTACTCTTTTGTCGCAGCGATCATAATTGTCGTAACTGTACTTCACTTGTTACCGCTCCCCTTTTAATACTCTCTTCCGAAATCGCAGAGAAAATAGGTCCAGATCTTGGCCTATAAATATGGAAAACAGTGTTTTTTTTTATTTAATCTTCTAATAATTTAATTTTATCTGCCTCATTTATATTGACTATTTAGCTATAATATATTATACACTTTAGAACGGATTACTTTTGAGATGAGCAGAACGATTTCCAAAGTAGAAATCGGAACGTCCAAATAAACGTATTACAAACTGAAATTGTTGTTAATTCCCTTTAAACATAGTAAATAACAATAAAATACCACAAGAACAAGCAATAAACAAAATTAAATTATCAACCCTGCAATATTGCGACAAAAACCATGAATAACTAAATATGACAAATAGAGCAATTTGCTGTAACCGCTTGTAGGGTATGAAAAAATAAACAACGTGAACAAAAAATATAGTGAGATCTATAGTGGCTGACAGTAAGACAGATACGGTTAAAACCAAGAATAAAGAAGTAAATACATTGCATTTTTCGTAAAACTAAACGCTGAAAATTAAATACCAGTATAATCAGTATAATGAAATTACCATAAACCTTTTGTATTGGGAATCAACTACAATGTTAAAAAGGCAAATACACCAAAGTTGAAACTTTTACCAGCCTAAATAAAACCATAATTACGTCTCCTCGATTCCGTACGCAATATTACTTTAATCAAATCATTCTCTTCGTCTTTGTAATTATTTTAAACAATACCTGAACTCATTTGAGAACAAGTTTGGCCATAAAAATCAATCTAAAGGCTTAATATTGGCCATCCTTATTGTAATGTTTTTATTAATTCTAATCTATTTATTATTTATTTATTAAAGGTTCTATTTATAACACTCACAAATTTGTTAAAGTCTTTATTTGTACTAATTTATTTTTACAATTAATTTAGTATAATACGTGCGTTACAATTTAAAAACGCGGCGCGCGATCTTCAGATATTAACTGTTTTCTTCCCAACAAAATTCCTCAGCCATTCGCGAATGCGGTGATTTCCCATCGAAGACCCCAGACTGGTTTTTATCCGGCCTGCTTGGAAACCTCGAGTCGTGGATGACTCATCATAATTCAGGTCTAGAGATTTCTGTCGACAAGTAAACAAGCGCCGAAATGACTAGAACAAAAAAAGAATTAGTCATAATATATTTACCGTTTTAAACGCCATGATTATCGTAACATTATTATAACCTTTTCATTACGATTGCATTAAAAGTAAAACTCTAAATCTATGTGGTTATTAAAGTTAAGCAAAATCTTATAACTAATTTGAACCTCACAGGTAAAACATTAACCTTTTATGTATATAAAGTAAAATATAATCCAATTAATTAATATAGTTAATAATAACGCCATCTGTTAGTCGATCTACAAAGTTTTTGTGTAACTGCATTACTGTCTTGTTAGAGTTTATCGCGTCGTATGACCCGTGTTAGTAAATTAATATTATTTTTAACAAAAATGTCAAAGTAGTGTACATAAACTTTGCAAATCCTAACTTTTAAAAGTTTCAATAAATGGGAATTATAAAATGAATCTAATTGTTTTCACCTCATTGTACTTTATTTACAATTTCTAAAGTGCTAAATGATAACCCATTTGCAAAAGTGAGTAAATTTTATACTAAGATAAAACATTAAGAAAGTCATTTTTTACAATTTGTTTACTGCATTCTGACGACCGGTTTCGAGGTTTAAACTTTTCATCAGATCAATTGAAACAACACAACATACAACAATAAACTGGAGTGAAAATAATTATCTCTTAGATGCCTCAATCGTGTCTACATTAATAAAATCGTTTGATCGCCAAGACACCTCTCATTTAATCTATTACTGGATTACGTAGACTTGATAGATAGGATATCATCAAATACGATATCGACATTTGTTAAGTAAATTGCATGTTTAATCGGAAGATGATGAGAAAATTGTAAAACTCGGTACAATATTTACAATTATATTGTGAGTAAAGTCTTTTTTATTGTTTTTATGCAAAAATATTTGTATAAACTAATCAGTAAAGCAATATAATTTAGTAGACGCGTAGAAATAAGTAAAAAATATAAAAGTTTTATTTAAAAATCCTTCATAAAAGGTGTATAATTAAAAAACTCTTTCGAGCTACATCAAAACAGAACGTTTTCGGACTTATTGTCAATCAGCAGTGTATTTACTTGGGATATGTATAACCACGTGAATGAATTTGAGTGACTTTATTGAGTTAATACAAACATAAAGATTAAATTTCGATTAAGGATAAAAAAGAATGTGGTTACATACTTACTAGGTACCAAAAATACCAAATTTACCCACTTATTTAGTGGCCTGTCTCATGTATACCCTATAAGTATTTAACCACATTGTTTTTTAACTTAAGTCAAAATTTAATCTTTACATTTGTATTCACTAAAGTGGTTATACTTATTTCAGGTAAATGCACTGATGATAGACTAGTAAATCCAAAAACGTTCTGTTTTGATGTACCCCAAACGGGTTTTTAATTATATACCTTTTTTATATATATATATATATATATATATATATATATATATATATATATATATATATATATATATATATATATATATATATATATATATATATATATATACCCGGTATTTAGGCGTTCGACGCCCTTCCGGTAGGGATCTATGGAGGAGTATCACCTAGCCGCAAGCCCTTATCTCTTGCCGTACTGCTCCACCATAGGCCGATCAGATACCAGCATATTCTAGACTAAGCCGCAGATTCATTTTAGAATTTTAAACTGCTGCGTTAGCCTTTTTGTTTTCTGTACACCGAGCCCGGGGATTGAACTGACATCTCTCGCATTGAAGCGAAGGAGAAGCCAGCCGCCCAGCCCGCTTGGCTAATCCGATCGATACCTTTTTTATAAGATTTTTAAATAAAACTTTTGTGATTTATAGTATCCAGCTAACTACAGGAATTTCATTTTTCTTGTGGATAAAAAATATAAATCTATACAAAACACATCATGCTAATCGTCATATAAAAGAAGGACGTTTAAAGGGCAAATAACATTATGTGTCTTTATAAGGCCCCTTGTCCTTTAAATAAATAAAAAAACACTTAAATAAACTTAAGAAATATTTGTTGTTTCCATTGTTCATATGTCAGAAATTTTGTTATTGTTATTGACTTTTTCACCCTAATTCAATTTAATAGGTTCAATATTAGTATTTAAAACTTGGTTCGGTTTTTAAGTGACATCATTAATTTTTCATGTCTTATTTTATTTAGTGCTTTACTTTAGTTAAAAACCATGCCAATAAATTTCCTTCCACTCACTCCGCAATCATGTCTAAACATTGCAGTGTCATCGTTTTATACACTATCAGCATTGGCTTTACATGGGCTTAACATGATTAATGATTCTTTGGATCAACTTTCTTGAAAACATATTTGCATAACAATTAACTGTGTTTGAGTGGCTGCCTCTCCTTACATCTTATTTTTATGATAAGTATCACACAAAATAGTAACAAAAATGTGTTATATTAACATCTGTAATAGTAAAATGACATAGCATAACAATTGTAGAATTTTATTATATACGATAAAACTTTTCAATAGCAGTCAGGAAAAATGACCAAAAATTAACTCTAATAAACTCTAAAGAATTATGCTAGTAGATACTCTCTCCAAACTTTGAGTATTGCTTAATTAGGACGAGTGTTACACGGTTTACTTCTGCGACTTTTTTGGTTCTGTGGCGTTTTTCCCATAATTTTCCCAAAACATGTCGATTTTACAATATATTGAAAATTTATAGATACTCCAATTCTTTATAATTTAATAGCTTATAAATATAAGATAAGAAAAACTCAAAAATAAAATTGTTTGTTGATAAATATAGGTCATTCAACGCGTCTGACGCCTCGAACATGTCGACAAAACGACTTTGACAAAATTTATAGATAACCAGCTAGTTATTTCTCGATACTTCTATTAACAGCAGCAAAAACAACTTTTTATATTGTCTGATGGAACTTTTTTTCCGATTTTCCTGACCGACGGGTGAAAGTGGTCAATTTTGTGACTTAAAAAATGTATTAATAACCGCCAGACATTGAAAAGTTATACAGTCATGAGTTTCTTGCCACCCGACTTTTTAACGTAAGAGATAGAAAACACCTTTACCTTGTGAAATAAAAAGAGATGAAACTCGTAGAGGTGGGAAATAATCGTAGAAACCTATAATTTACATTACATTACATTACCACTATCGATAGTCTCACACCTTTAGACGTTAGCTTCGAGCTAAATTACCTCGGTCATAATTATTATGTGTAATTTCCATTTTTAATTTGGCATAAAGTAAAAACTGATTGACCACAATAAAGCAAAAATGTGAATAAAATAATTTAATTAATAGTGATTATTTAATCTAAAGTTTTAAATTATTAACCAAAAATAATTTCTACTATGATTTGAGGAGTTTTATGGTTAAGGAGGATTCTGTGACTCTTGTCACAGAATAATTATGAATCCTTCGTGGCTTAGTGGTAAGAATTGGGCACTGAGACACAGACGTCGCAAACGATTAGAATTCAAAACCCACATTGTGGTTTTCTTTTGTTTTTTTTTTTAATAATTTGAAATTATGCAGAGATCGTTTTGCTTTGAATCACTTAACATTTATGTCACTCGTTACTAGTATTAGAAGTGTTTAAAGTTAAACATAAATATCTTATTAAAAAAACAGTATTGTTGTACTTCGAAAATAAAGTAAAAATTCTTCAAAATTAAAAGAACGTTTAAAGAATGTTTAAATAAGTAAAAATTCTACAAAAATAAACTGTACAGAGGACAGAGAACTGTAAATCTACCTGTACAGAGGAATTGATATTAACACTGAGATTCACCGGATTATTTGGCATTCACAACTGAAGACTGTAAAACTGGAATTGAATTTGAATTATTTTGTATTTCTATTTTATAATATTGGAATAAGACTAAATTGTAAATAATAAGTTTTTCGAAAACTTGTTACCTAATATGTATCATATTTTCTATTATTTTTTGATTGAGTAAAACAAAAATTTTATCCTTGATGTGAATTGAACCCCAATCTTCTTGTCAATAGACCATGTCTCTAACTATTACACCAATTCCACATACAATAATTGTTTTCGGACGGAACATACTTACCTTTAGTTTAGTCAAATATTTCAGTTGAGTTATTTTTATTATTAAATAAACTTAAAGATTTATGAGTTAAAATCGCTACTAATTAATGTTTTTTACTATAATATATCTTAATTTATTCAATCATTTATTCTAACATCAAAAATTATTAAAATAAAATATTTTCGAGGTCATCCGTATAATTATGACTGAAGTAAAATAGCCACGTCTAAAAATTAGCTTTACCTCGTACTATATTACAACTTAATCTGTCTTATATCCTTTCCGCTATTTGCCGGGCGGTAAGACACTCATCACTGTATACAGACAATCAGTACTTATTGCTTAGTAGAAGTCTCTTACGGATTTATTGGTGCATAACTACAATCTGACGAGAAAAACTAATTTTAAAGCGGAAGCAGGCATACATTCTCGTTTATAACAATTATAATATTATACTTATAGTTACTGTTATTTTAACAATTAATATTCAATTTTCTCGAAATACTTTATAATGAAAAATAATTTGAATAAATATCAAGTATTGTATTAAAAAAAAAATAATGAGAGTTTAAAAAAATTTTGAAAATCAAGAAAAAAGTTTCATTCATCTTTTTCATGATATTTAAATAAAATGGACTGTATATGAGAACACGAATAAATAAATATCAAATATTGCATTAAAAAAATTAATTAGTTGATGTAAAAACTTACATGTAAAATGTAAAAAAAAGTTACAAAATAAATTAAATTTATAAATTGTCGTCGGTCTCATCACTATTGTTATCATCGCTAAATACAAAATAAAATAATAAAACGTCTTGATGCTTCAAGCATGTCACCGATGAAATAAGAAATGTTGCAACAAATTAAAAGAACGATCCACGTTCCTCTTATTTGGTGACAATTTATAAATTTTTAATAAAGTTTTTTCTATTTTGAAAATTTTCAAAAAAATTTAATTTATCTAATTAATATTTTTTAATGTAACATTTATTTTTTATTTATTTATAATGTCATATACAGTCCATTTTATCGATAATACATATTGAAAGAGATGAATTATAATTTTTTTTATTTTTAAATTTTTTATACTTTCGTTATTCTTTTTAATACAATATTTGATATTTGTATTTATATATACGTGGGAATTTAAAAATTTTAAAAATATTTTAAATAAGGTCTTCTTCTTCTTCTCCTGTCTTCTCGACCAATGAAGGTTGGTTATAACCATTGCAAATTCGTTTCTATTTGCTGCTTTCCTTAAAAGCGTCTGTGTGTTCAACCCGGTCCAGTCGCGAAAGCTTTTCCGTAAGTATATTTATAGTCTACAAGGATTTTCCTTTGATTTTATCCTTCATAATCAGATATAACAACTTGTATTTCTCATTTCGAAGTATGTGCCCCAAATATGCTGTCTTTCTCCTTTTAATGGTCAAAAGTTCTCTGTTTCTTCCCATTCAGTGCAAAACTAATCTCAAAAGCTTCCAGCTTTCTCATTAGGTCAATATTAACAGTCCAACCTTCCACCATAAAGAAGAGTAAAGTGGATATAACATTTTGCCATCCGATATCGAATTTGCAGATTGAGTCTTTGGTTACCCAAAAATCGTCAAAAAGGCTGCTCTTGATTGCTCTATTCCTAATTTACTTTCTGATTTTGGATTTAGATCTTCAATAATCCATACTTTTAAGTACTTCATTTTGTTCACTTATTCAATATTTTCACTTTTTATCTGGATCCTTGTTATGACTTTACCCCTCTTACTGATAACCATGGTTTTTGTTTTCTTTATGTATATTGCTAAACCGCACTATTACTCACTATCACAAATTGTGTTTAGTAGCGTCTGCAGCTCATTCTCACTTTCAGCCATAATGACTGTATCGTCGGAATAACGAATGTTATTTATAGATTTTTTCACCATTTATCTTGATCCTTTCTGTACAGTTTTCAAGTGCTTGTGTAAATAACTCTTCGGATATATATTAAATAGTAATGGTGAAAGTACACAGCCTTGTCTCACACCTCTACTTATCTGTTGCGCATCCGTGCCATTCCATCTAATGTTACCACAGCCTGTTGGTTCCAATAAAGATTTCTCACTAGGCTAATATCATTTTTGTCGGATACTTTTCGCTTGAGACATGAGAATAATATGTTTAACTTTGTTGAAAGCTTTCTCGTAGTCTATAAATATGACGAAAAGACCTCTTTGTTGATCTTGGCATTTTTGTGCAAGGGTTGTGAAACTAAACTGTTCCGAAGCTATTACGAAAGAAAAACTGTCTATCACTCATATCTCCTTCGCACTTTCTGAATATTCTTGCGTGTATAACCTTAAACATGTTTTCAGTAATTGTGACATTAAGCCGATCAATCAATACTCATGACAGTATTTGAGATTCTTGGTTTTTGGTAGCTGAACAAAGGTCATAATAAAATAAGGTCACATGTTGTCAATATTAAGAATAATAAAACAAAATATATAAAATATTTACTAAATGCTTTTCCAAGAAAAAAATAAAAGATATCTATCCCGATACAGAAGTTTTTAGCTTTGCAAAACCAATGGTAAATTATTTACTTAAACATCCGCATATTGTTCTGTTTTTAAAAAATTCTGTTTTTGATCTGGGAATTTTGTTTTCGTTTTTCTACTTTCTCTATTTATTGTATATTTTTCACGTTCCGCGACAATTTCTCATTTTTGGTTACTGTAGAAGAAGCATACTTTTATGCTTTAGATACATCATAATTGCTTTTTCCTTAGATGCAGAAATTCTGCTATGTAAATAAATCTTAGATTTTGCTGCATAAATTCAATTATTATTCACGGAATGCATGTACATATTTGCCTAGTTATACACAACCCGAATAGCCTCCAATTCTGATAAATTTAAATGTGTGACAATGTGAGTTTATTATTTTTGATGTTAAATAAATATAATAAAATTTTTATTAAATCCAAAATACGGAAAACATAATAATATTGAAAATCCTATTATTTTGGATTTGAATCGTTTCAGCTTCTTCTTTATTAAGAAACTTTTCTCTAACCTAACTTCTCAAACTTCTTGACTTAATTTAAAGCTTAATATCTCGATGAATTAACTGAAGTAGAATTTCTCAGATCGGTTTCTATACCACAAGGAAAACGTTCCCGTCACGATTGCCAATATTCAACTCTTGTAACTCATCTGTAAAACTATTTATTCCCAAATCTTCACGTTACCTGATTAAACTTAATTATTTCACAAAGGGTTATAAATATCCAGCAAAGCTTAAGTCGTCCCAGATACTCGTTACTATTGTTAAGCTGTACTAATGATTAAATACAATGAAAGCTGTTGTGTAAGAGCATGAAGTCACATGTTTTATCATACATATTTCGATTAGGTCAGAGAAATATGTTGGTGAGAATGAAATAGTATATTGTAGCAATAAGTTTTGAATGTTCGTTTGCCATATATACGATATTTTTTATGATATAAACGTTTTTAAAAATTATACATAAAAGAATGTATAAAAACTGTTAAGAACACATGACAAATACACATTCAGCTTCAGGGATGCATTATTTACTCGAGAGGCT